>NW_025920103.1:4183914-4282042 GCF_902686445.1 Sciurus carolinensis
ATACTACATCAATAAAACCCAATGACAGCACAGCAGAAGAAATGTCTGAAAGGGAGTTCAGAATGTACATAATTAAAACAA
This sequence comes from Sciurus carolinensis, assembly GCF_902686445.1. NCBI lineage: Eukaryota > Metazoa > Chordata > Mammalia > Rodentia > Sciuridae > Sciurus > Sciurus carolinensis. The sequence goes on from NW_025920103.1 coordinate 4,183,996, forward strand.
TCAGAGAAGCAAATGAGGACATGAAAGAGCAAATGCAGGCATTGAAGGAGGAGATGAAAGAGCAAATGCAGGCATTAAATGATCGCACCAATTAACAGTTAAAAGACCAAATACGGGAAGCAAGAGATCATTTCAATAAAGAGTTAGAGATACTGAAAAAAAACAAACTGAAATACTTGAAATGAAGGAAACAATAAACCAAGTTAAAAACTCCATAGAAAGCATAACCAATTGGGTAAAACACCTGGAAGACAGAACCTCAGACATTGAAGACAAAATATTTAATCTTGAAAGCAAAGTTGGCCAAACAGAGAAGATGGTAAGAAATCATGAACAGAATCTACAAGAATTATGGGATATCATGAAAAGGCCAAATTTGAGAATTATTAGGATTGAGGAAGGCTTAGAGAAACAAACCAAAGGAATGAACAATCTATTCAATGAAATAATATCAGAAAATTTCCCAAGTCTGAAGAATGAAATGGAAAACCAAGTACAAGAGGCTTATAGAACTCCAAATATACAAAATTACAACACACCCACACCAAGGCACAATATTATGAAGATACCTAACATACAAAGACAGAATTTTAAAGACCGCGAGAAAAAAGAATCAAATTACATTCAGAGGGAAACCAATAAGAATATCAGCAAATTTTTCAATCCAGACCCTAAAAACTAGAAGGGCCTGGAACAACATATACCAAGCCCTGAAAGAAAATGGATGCCAACCAAGAATCTTATACCCAGCAAAACTTACCTTCAAATTTGACGATGAAATAAGATCCTTCCATGATAAACAAAAGCTAAAGGAATTTGCAAAAAGAAAGCCAGCATTACAGAACATTCTCAGCAAAATATTCCATGACGAAGAGATGAAAAACAACGATGCAAATCAGCAACAGGAGGCGCTAGTCTAAAGGAATAGCCAAATAAAGGAGAAACCAAATCATGTCAAAAAAAAAATATGAGTCAAATGACTGGGAATACAAATCATATCACAATAATAACCCTGAATGTTAATGGCCTGAACTCATCAATCAAAAGACATAGACTGGCAGATTGGATTAAACAGAAAAATCCAACAATATGCTACCTGCAAGAGACTCATCTTATAGAAAGAGATACCCATAGACTAAAGGTGAAAGGATGGGGAAAAATATACCATGCACACGGACACAGCAAAAAAGCTGGAGTAACCATCCTCATTTCAAATAATGTGGACTTCAAGCCAAAACTAGTCAGAAGGGATAAAGAAGGACATCACATGCTGCTTAAGGGAAGCATAAATCAGCAAGACATAACAATCATAAATATCTATGCCCCGAACATTGGCTCATCCACGTACATCAAACAAATCCTTCTCAATTCCAGAAATCAAAAAGACGACAACACAATAGTACTAGGCAATTTTAACACACCTCTCTCACCACTGGATAGATCATCCAAACAAAAATTGAATAAAGAAATCATAGATCTCAATAACACAATCAACAATTTAGACTTAACGGACATATATAGAATATACCATCCAACAAAGAATTAATACACTTTCTTCTCAGCAGCACATGGATCCTTCTCTAAAATAGACCATATTTTATGCCACAAAGCTACTGTTAGCAAATACAAGAAGATAGAGATACTACCTTGTACTCTATCAGATCATAATGGATTGAAATTAGAAATAAATGACAGAATAAAAAACAGAAACTTCTCCAATACCTGGAGATTAAATAATACACTATTATATGATGAATGGATAACAGAAGACATCAGGAGGGAAATAAAAAAATTCTTAGAAGTAAACGAGAACAAAGACACATCATATCAAAATCTCTGGGACACTATGAAAGCAGTACTTAGAGGAAGATTTATTTCATGGGGTGCATTCAAAAACAGAAGTAGAAATCAACAAATAAACATCTTAACACTACAGCTCAAAGACCTAGAAAAAGAAGAGCAGACCAATACCAAAAGTAGTAGAAGACAGGAAATAGTTAAAATCAGAGCCGAAATCAACGAAATTGAAACAAAAGAAACAATTGGAAAAATTAACAAAATAGACAGTTGGTTCTTTGAAAAAATAAACAAAATTGATAAACCCTTAGCCACACTAACAAAGAGAAAGAGGGAGAAAACTCAAATTACTAAAATTCAGAATGAACAAGGAAACATCACAACAGACACGAGTGAAATACAAAACATAATTAGAAGCTATTTTGAAAATCTATACTCCAACAAAACAGAAAACCTCGAAGACATCAACAAATTTCTAGAGACATATGAATTACCTAAACTGAACGAGGAGGACATACACAACTTAAATAAACCAATTTCAAGCAATGAAATAGAAGAGGTCATCAAAAGCCTACCAACAAAGAAAAGTCCAGGACCAGATGGGTTCTCAGCCGAGTTCTACAAAACCTTTAAAGAAGAGCTCATTCCAATACTCCTCAAACTATTCCATGAAATAGAAGAGGAGGGAACCCTACCAAACTCGTTCTATGAAGCCAATATCACCCTGATACCTAAACCAGACAGAGACACATCGAGGAAAGAAAATTTCAGACCAATATCCTTAATGAACATCGCCGCAAAAATTCTCAACAAAATTTTAGCAAATCGCATACAAATATATATTAAAAAGATAGTGCACCACGATCAAGTGGGTTTTATCCCAGGGATGCAAGGTTGGTTCAACATTCAGGAAATCAATAAATGTCATTCACTATATCAACAGACTTAAAGTTAAGAATCACATGATTATTTCAATAGATGCAGAATAAGCATTCGATAAAATACAGCACCCCTTCATGCTCAAAACACTAGAAAAAATTGGGGTAGTGGGAACATTCCTTAACATTGTAAAGGCAATCTACGCTGAGCCCATGGCCAATATCATTCTAAATGGTGAAAAACTGAAAGCGTTCCCCCTAAAAACTGGAACAAGGCAGGGATGCCCTCTTTCACCACTTCTATTCAACATCGTCCTTGAGACTCTAGCCAGAGCAATTAGACAAACCAAAGAAATTAAAGGGATACGAATTGGAAAAGAAGAACTCAAACTATCCCTGTTCGCTGATGACATGATTATATATTTAGAGGAACCTGGAAATTCCACCAGAAAACTTTTAGAACTCATAAGTGAATTCAGTAAAGTAGCAGGTTACAAGATCAATGCTCATACATCCAATGCATTTTTGTACATAAGTGATGAATCCTCAGAAAGAGAAATTAGGAAAACTACCCCATTCACAATAGCATCAAAAAAAATAAAATACTTGGGAATCAATCTCACAAAAGAGGTGAAAGACCTCTACAATGAGAACTACAGAACACTAAAGAAAGAAATTAAAGAAAACCTTAGAAGATGGAAAGATCTCCCATGTTCCTGGATAGGCAGAATTAATATTGTCAAAATGGCTATACTACCTAAAGTGCTATACAGATTCAATGCAATTCCAATTAAAATCCCGATGATGTACCTTGCAGAAATAGAGCAAGCAATTATGAAATTCATCTGGAATAAAAAACCTAGAATAGCTAAAGCAATCCTAAGTAGCAAGAACGAAGCAGGGGGTATTGCAATACCAGATCTTCAACTCTACTACAAAGCAATAGTAACAAAAACGGCATGGTATTGGTACCAAAATAGACAGGTAGATCCATGGTACAGAATAGAGGACATGGACACAAACCCAAATAAATACAATTTTCTCATACTAGACAAAGGGTCCAAAAATATGCAATGGAGAAAAGACAGCCTCTTCAACAAATGGTGCTGGGAAAACTGGAAAACCATATGCAACAGAATGAAATTAAACCCCTATCTCTCACCCTACACAAAACTCAACTCAAAATGGATCAAGGACCTTGGAATCAGACCAGAGACCCTGCATCTTATAGAAGAGAAAGTAGGTCCAAATCTTCAACTTGTTGGCTTAGGATCAGACTTCCTTAACAGGACTCCCATAGCACAAGAAATAAAGGCAAGAATCAACAACTGGGATAGATTCAAACTAAAAAGCTTTCTCTCAGCAAAGGAAACTATCAGAAATGTGAAGAGAGAGCCTACAGAGTGGGAGAATATCTTTGCCAACCATACTTCAGATAGAGCGCTAATTTCCAGAATCTATAAAGAACTCAAAAAATTCTACACGAAGAATACAAATAATCCAGTCAACAAATGGGCTAAGGAAATGAACAGACACTTCACAGAAGAAGATCTACAAGCAATCAACAAACATATGGCATTAGGTTTAGGGTTAGGGTTAGGTTTAGGGTTAGGTTTAGGGTTAGGGATAAGGAGTGTGGTAAGAATGAAGGAAAGAAGGACTGTATAGAGGGAAAAGAGGGGTGGGAGGGATGGGGGGGAAGGGAACAAAATAATGAATCAAACATCATTGCCCTATGTAAACGTATGATTACACAAATGGTATGCCTTGACTCCATGTACAAATAGAGAAACAACATGTATCCCATTTGTATACAATAATAATAAAAAATAATAATAATAAAAAAATAATTTCTTAAGCATGCAAAGAGGATATAAACATCAAAGCTATATCACTGAACCATAATTATATTTAAATTAATAAACTCTTAACTTATATCCCTAAGTCACTGTTAAATGAAGAAACTTCCACAACTTAAACAAAGCTTGAACAAGTTGAACAAGTTTTAAAAAAAGAATGATTCATAATCCAGAAGCACAGAGCAGAACAGTAGGGGCACAGGATCAGACAGCACTTAGAGAAGAGATTCAAGAGCTCAACTGGTTACAAAGTCAGCTTGCAAGTTGCAAATTTTGTTTTGTCTCATTTGGTCAGTTGAGACGCCCCTGCTGTGATTAACTGGGACTCTCAGTTACAATATAATTCTCTTAGCTCGGCTTTCAGTACTAAAATGGATTGCAAGTGGATGTTAATTTCACAGTAGCATTGGGAGAGGGATAGCTAGAGAAGGAGAAGTGTACCCAGAAGACATGGAGTCACACTAACTTTCTGTTTCCACATGGAGTGGTGAACAACAGGCTATTTTGCTTAAGGGATTAGACCCTAAGAAAGTTATGGCTGAGTGTGACCTACCTCCATCTAACTGCCAGTCTTCTTGACTTGCAAAATATGTCCACAGGTAGGCAGAAGACCATCCTCATGAAAGATATGCTAGGATAATTTCACTTCATCACACACCTCAGTTACAGCCAAACTCAAGTGCTGCAACCATGGGACTCAGCTACAGCCATGGGATGTGAGAGAAGTCAGCTCTTCTTTCCTTAGGCTGGGATCACCCTCCTGATTTTGTTGAGTAAATGTTTAGATATTTATGTCTCTCAGGGGTTTAGGGGGTAGGTGGTCATTCATATATGCAGGATCCACATCCTCATATTTAACCAATCTTTGCTGCAAGATATTTAGAAACAATTCCATCTGTTATAAATAAACAGGAACATTTTACTTTGTTATTACTTTCTAACTTGCTATATAGTGTTTGGGTTCTATTTGGTATTCCATATAATGTCCAGATGACTTAAAATATGCAAGAGGGAGTGCATGCATCATATGCAAATACTGTGCCATTTCCTAGGAATGACTTAAATGTACCTGGATTTTTATATCTATGGGGCACATGGACCCATCCAAGGCAGCACTTAAAATTTTCTGTAATGATGTGCCTCTGCAAAACAGGAGCTCTCTGGTCCAGGCTGCACTCTCAGAGCTCTGGCATTTGTTGTCTGCAGCCACACACTTGATATAGAAAGAAGTCTTCCAAGGGAGCAGAGCTGGAATCCTCCTGAAATGCCTGGTTTAGCCAGGCACAGGATGGGGATTCAGTTTTACAAATTGGTTAGAAAGGGCGAACCTCCCTTGATTGGCTTGGGGCCTTGACCTGGTGGTAGTTAAAATTCTGGTATTGGCCATGAGGCCAAGCAGTCCTCCGACCCCTACCTGTCTACTTTCTGTGAAATTTCCATCTCCTTAAAGGGGCGTGTCTCCTCCATTCACTCCTCCCCAACCCTAGTGATGCAGGGGGTCTTTAGCACTGCCTCACCTCCTCCTCAGAAGCTTGGGTTCATTTCTGCAGCTGCCTAGGGTGTCAGGTTGTTAGCTAGTGCGGCAGGCCTGGGGGTCAAGGGGAGATCCACGTCTTTGAGCTTGTGCGTACGCCGGTTGCGCATGCCTCCATCCCCAGGTTCTGCCAGCAACTCCGCAACTCAGCACGAGATGTGATCGAGGCTGACGGCATGGACAGCAGTCCCGTGGTACACACCGGCTGGCTGAGGAAGTTGCCCCCAGAGAATAAGTTGCGACTCTGTGTGAGTGCGGGAGTTCAGGGGGCGGGTGGGTGATAGCTGGGGACCCAGATGGGTGGTGATTGGTGAGGGAGGGGAGCCTTCTATACAGACTCTCTCCAGTCAATTCCCTGCCAACTCAACCCATTTCAAAGATTATATTGAGGATTTGGGAGGAAAAGAGTGCATTACCAGGGCTGGGGCCATAGTTGCCTCCTAAATTCATGCTGAGGATCAAGCAGAGAATAGATCTCCCTCCCCATCCTGGGGGTCGCTGCTGTTGGATAGCAACATTATGATTCTACAGATTTAAAGCTGCAGTGAAAGGAAGATGAGCACCACCTTTCCACTCTTGTCCCCTGGCTCTTTCTTGCAACGTCTCCTTCTTTTCTTGAGAAAGGCACGTTGCATGCTGCTCTTTTTCTTTTCTGAACCTCCTGGATGAGAATGATGCCTGTGCCCCAACCATGAGGCTGAAGTTCCTTTAAGTTTCTCTCTGAGGGTTGATTTCTGGCCTCCAACCTGGATATCCAGCTAAGACATGATGCCTCTAGTGTCTCCCAGTGCACACAAACTCACCACATCCAGAAATGAGCCCTTCTTCATCCCTCTGCCCTGTACCCCATACCTGTTAAGCAAATGGTGCCACCAGCAAGTCACTTGTCTGGTGAGAAACGTTGGAATCATCTTTGATCTCCTGTCATCCAGTATCCCATATCTGACCCACAGGGACCTAAATATCCTGGCTATGCATGGCCCACCCACCTTAAGGCTGAGCATTGCTCATCTCTCACAGCCACCTGGGAGTTCACCTCTGTGCTAGGCTCTGTGCTTCGACCATTCACCTCTTATTCATTCAATATTCTTCACTCTGTGAGCAGGGTCATCTAATTTTGTCCTGAAGCCTGAACTCTTTAAATGAAGTAAACTTTATATACAGAGGTAATTGCAGGTGCTCACTGAAATGGTGAAGAGAGACTCTGTGCCCTTTACCCTGCCTTCCCAGATGACCTCATCTTGAAACCCTGTGTTGTGGCCTCATCAGGTGCTGAAAGCAGCACAGTCAGGATGCAGAAGGCCTCCAGTGCTGTGATGAGTGGGCAGATGGTCAGGTCTCCTGTCTCCCTTTCTCTTCACCTCTGCCTCCCCCCAGCCCTGCACATCTTTCACTCCTGACAGCCTTGAACTGTCCTCTGTGTATGTGAGCTGGTCATCTCACCAGTGTTGCTTCAGTGGACACAGGTGGTGTGTTACCTTTTGGATGGTTTCAGCATGAGTCCCTGGGGACTCGTCACAGCTATTGTGTCAACAGTTCATGTTCTCTTTGCCGCTTGACCATTTTCCCACTCACCTTATTTCAGGAAACCTTAAGGGTAAGAACATTGAACCCCTTTGTTGTAGTTGCATAGTTCCCTCAAGTATTTTGCCATTTTCTTTAAGGGTTTTTTTTTTTATGTTGAGATTTAAGAATACTTTACACACTAAGATAATAGTCCTTTGTTGAAAGTGTGTTTACATTTATTTTATTTTATTTATTTATTTTTTGGTGATGGGTATTTGAGATTGAATGCTGGGACGTTTTACAAATTACCAACATCACCAGTCCTTTTTATTTTATTTTAACTTTTATTTTTAAGGCAGGGTCTCACTGTGTTGCTGAAACTGGCCTCAAAATGAGGCAGAGGTAATCATCCTGTCTCAGCCTCCCAAGATTTTAGGTTTACAGGCATGGCCACTGCACCCAGCTTGTATTTACATTCAGTCTGTAACTTTTATTTTATCCACTGGACAAGGGCTGTCACTGAGCAGGAGCTTATCAATTTACTAATCTTTCTTTTTCTAGATTTCACTTTACTGACAAATCTTGGAATGCTTTGATTAACCCTATGTTCCCAGGATTTCCACATTTTGTTTAGTTTTGTTTTCATAAATGGTATGGTTTGGATCTACAGTATGCCCCAAACCTCAGGTGTCTGTGCTGCAGTGTTCATAGGTAAAAAGACTAGATTACGGGGACTCTAATCTCATCAGTGGGTTAACCCACATAATGGGTTAATAATTTGAAGGGAGCAGGCTGAGTTACAACTCAGTGGTAGAACATCTGCACAGCATGAGTGAGGTCTTGGATTCCATCCCCAGTATGAGCAAAACCATAAATTAAACTAAGGGCTTGAGTGGACTTACTGGGAGATACTGGAAATGAGAAGCTAATTGGGTTTGGCTAGGGGAATTGGGTCCCAGGGTGTGGTCTGGGGGACTGTAAGACTCCTCACTGTCTGTCTGTCCCTCTATTGCTGCTTTCTGGTTGCCAAAGCTGAGCAGCTTTCCTCTTCCTGCCCAATCTTTACGAGGTTTCTGCAGCAGAGTTGGCCAACCACACTGTGACACCATGAGTCAAATAAACCCTGATTCCTCAGAATTGCCCTAGGCAGGTGTGGTGGTCACAGTGGGGAGGGACTGACCAACACACTGTGCATCACATAGAACTGTGCTTTCCCCCAGGTCCATGAGCCACTTTAATTTTCATATAAGGTTGAGACATAGTGCATTTCCTTTTTCCAGTGGATGTTACCTGCTGTCCATGCACCTTTGTGGACCAAGCTGCCCTTTTTTCACTGAATTGCTCCCTTGTCTTTGTGCAGAATCAGCTGGCTCATTTCTCTGGCCCCCTCCTGGGGCTCTGTTGACCTGTGTCTCTCCCTCTGTCTGCCCTCACCGTTGGTCTTTCTGACTGTGGTCATGCAATGAGTCTGGAAGTCTGGTGGACCAGCTCCTCCAGCTCATTATTGTTTTCAAACTATTTCACCTGTCGCCATTCCTCTACCTTTCAATAAAGATTGACAGTGAACTTCTCTGTGTCTAAGAAAGTCTTGAAGTGATATTGACAAGCATTTCCTTGCTCTGAGTTTCCTGCTCCTAAAATTTTTCCTACATCAGTTGGTGCTGTGGCTTTTGCCTTGCTCATCAAATGAGTAAAGAGACTCGAGGATAAGGAGCCTTTTGTATGAACAAACACTTGTGTTTACTGGGTGTGTTCTTCCTGCTGATGACCCTTGGCTCCTTTTCTCATCATTCCATCTGGACATCTCTGTTGTGGTGGCAAATCCTCTGTTTGTCCTCACTGGGGAAGGTTTCCCTTACCTCTTCATTATGAAGGGTGTTTACACTGGATGGAAGACTTTGAGAACTCTTGTCTTTTTCAACCTGAAGTATTTGTTCCACTTTCCTCTGGCCTTCATATTTGTCATGAAAACCTCAATGGCCCTCAAAAGACAGGTAGTGTAGAAAACTCTGAGGTTTTGCTGTGAAGAGGAATAGAAATACTGGTCCATAGCTGGAGAGGACCCCTACATCAAGTCAAGCTGTTGTTTTATTCTATGATAGGAGAGGTTTGGTGCCATGAGCAGCCTGAAGGTTCCCCAGTATTATCTCGTGACCTGTGAGAAACTTTGAAACACCTGGCATGGTAGCCACACCTGTCATTCCAGCAATTCAGAAGGTCAAGACTGAAGGATCACAAACTTCAGGTCAGCCTGTGCAACTTAGGGAAACCCTGTCTGAAAATCAGTTTTAGGACAAATACCTTTGAAATAACAAGTTAATTTCTTACCTTTTCTACTCCTTCTTGGTGGGATTCAGGGCTGGAGGAAATGCTGGAGCAGCCAGTGCAGTGGTGACCCAGGTGTCCTGGAATCCTACAAGCATGAACAGTTCAAGAAGCCCTTGCATATAATCATCCTGGATCTCTGTGAGCAGGTGCAGGCAAACGTGACCTTTCATAAGAAGTGGCTGCCATGTGGCTTCATGTTCGACATCAAGACCAGCAAGCGCACTTTTTACCTGGTGGCGGAGACAAAGGAGGGCATGTATAAGTAGGTGCAGAGCATCTGCCAGGTCTGCAGTTTCCAGCAGGAGGTGGAGAGCACAGGTACACAGACACATGACTTCTCTAGAGGCTGATATGACCTCAGGTCCCCTTTGTAGGCAGAGCAGGTGTCAGCGAAGGTTAGATGTCAGGAGGACCCCTGGCCCTCCCTGTGCTCAAATGGGAAACCAAGAAAATGAAGGTCATGATGAAGCAAAATGTGCTCTGTGACTGTCCTAAGACCCCCTCAACCCACTTCCATCTGCCAGTGTGCCACCTTGTCCCTCCCTCAGCTCACACATGGTAACTGCCATCCTGAGGGGAGACCTCGTGGGTCCTCCTCCATCCAGTCTCTACAGTTGGGCTTGGCCCTCAGTCCTCTGTGATCATGTTGATGAATAATCCAGGATTCCTCCACATTCACCTGGGAGAAGACAGATCAGGGGGGATGCTAATTTACTTTGGTTTTTTATTATTACTTTTATTTGTTCTAATTAGTTGTACATGACAGCAGAATGCATTTTATACATTTTATTAAATAATACATAAGTTTAATCTCATTTTTCTGGTTGTACATATTGTAGGATCACATTGATCATGCAGTCATATATGTACACGAAGTAATAATGTATTTCACTCTACTATCCTTGCTATACGTACCCTTTCCCCTCTTCACTCCTCTCTACCCAATGTAAATTAACCCTATTCTTCCCTAGAACCCCACTGTCTTATTGTGAATAAGCATCTGCATATGAGAGAAAACATTCAGGTTTTGGTATTTTGGGTTTGACTTATTTTGCCTAAATACTCCATCCATCCATGTGCTGGAAAATGCCATACTTTCATTCTTCTTTAAAGCTGAGTAATATTCCATTGTGTGTGTGTGTGTGTGTGTGTGTGTGTGTGTGTGTGTATCACATTTTCATTATTCAATCATCTGTTTAAGGGCACCTAGGTTGCTTCCATAGTTTAGCTGTTGTGAGTTGAGCTTCTATAAATGCTGATGTGGCTGCATCACTGTAGTATGCTTATTTTAAGTCCTTTGGGTATAAACTGAGGAGTGGGCAATTGTGTCAAGTGGTCATTCCATTCCAAATTTTCTGAGAAATCTCCATACTGGCTTCCATAATGGTTGTACCATTTTGCATTCCCACCAGCAATGGATAAATGTACCTTTTTCCCACATCCTTGCCAACATATATTGTTGCTTGTGTTCTTGATAATTGCCATTCTGATTGTAGAGTGGTGAAATCTTAGAGCACTTTTGTTTTGTAGTTCTCTAAATACTAGAGTCGTTGAACTTTTTTTCATATATTTGTTGACCATTCATATTTATTCTTCTGTAAAGTGTTCAGTTCCTTAGTCCATTTATTGATTAGGTTTTTTGTTTTTTGGGTTTTTTTTTGGTGTTAAGTTTTTGAGTTCTTTATAGATCCTAGAGGTGAATGTTTTATCTGAGGTGCATATGGTAAAGATTTTCTTCCAATCTGCATGTTCTCTCTTCAGAGTATTGCTTCTTTTGCTGAGAAGAAGCTTCTAGTGTGTATCCATTCCATTTGTTGATCCTTGATTTAACTTCTTGAGCTTTAGGGGTCTTGTTAAGGAAGTCAGGTCCTAAGCCCACATGATGAAGATTTGGGCCTACTTTTTCTTCTATTAGGTACAGAGTCTCTGTTCTAATGCCCAAGTCTGTGATTCAGTTTGGGTGTCTTTTTGTGCAGGGTGAGAGATAAAGGATTAATTTTATTGTTACATGTGGCTTTCCATTTTTCCCAGAAGCATTGTTGAATAGGCTATCATTTCTCCAGTGAATTTTTTTGGTGCCTTTGTCTAGGGTATTTATGTGGGTTTGTTTCTGTGTCTTCTCTTCTGTACCACTGGTCTACATGTCTATTTTGGTGTAAATACTATGTTGTTTTTATTACTATAGTTCTGTAGAATAGTTTGAGGTCTTGCATTGTGATGCCTCCTGCTTCACTTTTCTTGCTAAGGATTGCTTTGGCTATTCTGGGTTTCTTATTTTTCCCAAAATGAAGTTAAACCTTTATCTCTTACCCTACTTTTGGGTTTTGATGGCAGTTTCCTTTATGGTGTAGTCAGCCAATCTGGACTTAGTGATTTCATTTGTATAACTGCGTGAATGTACCAAAACCAATAGAAATTTGCATTTTCAAATGGGGCATTTATCGCAGTGAATTATTTCTTATTTTTTTTAAAAAGGAAGTTCCTCAGGTGATGGGTGACTAACCAGGTTCAGGTCTCCTGGACTTGAGACAAGCTGTGTAGGCTGTGCCCTGGGTTGTCTCACCAGCACAGAAGGACTGTGCTCCCACCAGCCCTTGCTGCTGTGGTCCTGAGGTTCTGTAACTTTTTAAAAGAGGGTACTATGTTTTGATGTTAGACCAGGCACTAGAATGTTTGTAGCCAGGTGGACCTTGTGTGAAGTACTGCAGTGGAACTCTGATTTTTATCTTCCTGGGAGAAGGATAATGACCCCATTTCCTCTCACTTTTTGGGAAGAGTAGCTCAGCTTTTCAAAGTGAGTTTTAACTTGCCTTCTGTGCTCTCTCTGTTCAGAAAATTCTTGGTTTTCCATTCATGTCTTCCACCCTGCTTTAACTGATGATGGCGCAGATCTGATCAACTGATGCCAGGGTCCATTGATGTGGGGACAGCATGGTTTGTGGAGATGTGTCAATCAAGCAGTCTTTGGGAGTTTGTCACCAGTTCAGGGATGCTGACTTGGGCACCAAGGGCTAAGTGAGGGGAGGTTTTGAAAGATAAGGAAGATTGTTACTGGAACAATTAAGGAGTTGGTCAATTTCTTTGTCATCTAAAGAATGTGTTCCCTTGGGCCCTTGGCTTCCTGTACATGAGGGATGTTCCCTTAGCTGTCTGAAGTTTCAGTTACTAGATGTAGGACATTAATTGCATGTGAGAGTTTCAGTACTGTGAGATCTTTCTGAAGAGAGAAATAGTCTTGCCTTTCTTCTCAGAGAAGAATCTAGTGTGTTTCAAATTATCAGCTTTCATACAAAGTGACTGCAAAACCCTCCATAGAAGATCAGAGCATGTGGGTAGTGTTATGGTTCAGTGGAGCAGCACTTGCCTGGCATGTGTGAGGCTCTGGTTCAATCCTCAGCACTGCATAAAAATAAAAGTAAAATAAATAAAGGTCCACTGACAACTGAGAAAATAGATTTTTGTTAACAAGTCAGAGATCAGTCATCAGTCGGGGTTCCCAGTTGAGTTGTGAGCTGTGACGGAGCAAGGAATTAGCATCTGACACCTCTTCATGGAAGAGCCTGTTGCAATAATGGCTCTGTGAATTGTTGGTTTTTCTAGTAAGGAACCAGCACTTCTCTCCTGCCTAAAATTGACACGGCAGAAGTGAAGATCTCTCTGTTGACCTGGGCTGTGTTTGCACAGGCACTCAGTTTTCATTGTCTAAAATTCCTTCAAGGCAATGCCTTTCTGTTGCCAGGCCTGTCGAGAGCCTTCCCACACCTTAGCTCAGGATCCAGCCCTTTCACAGGAGAGGAGATGCCTGCACTCACAGAAGGATGTGACAGCAGCTCTGTTTGCGCTTCTGTCCTGAAAACAGAGACATAGTATAAATCCAACTACCAAGTGACAACAACTCTCAGAGCTAGCCAGCACTGACCCCAGGTCATGCAGGTGTGTGACAGCAGGATTCTGTCTCACCAGGTCTGATTTTTGTGTGATATCTGGCCTCTTTGTCCCTGATCATTGCTAGAGCCAGTCCTGGGTGCCTCTGCATCTTTGGACTGGATGCTCCCCCTGATCTCTTCCACTAGGTGCTGCCCTGTCCCTGGCTCACTCCTCACTGACCCCTGTTGCTCAGTGTTCTGTGGTGAACCTGCCCAAATCCACATCACTTCCCACATGATGTGAAGCATGTCTTTGTTAGAGGTTCTGATTCCTTCTGTAAACTGGATCAAATGCTTTCTGCTCTCACCCAGTGCTGCAGAGGTGCATCATGGAGACTTTGCAGAGCTGAAGTTGGTATTCCTGAAAGATGGTTCAGTGGAGTGAGGGACACTGTCTCCTATGAGACACATCCTGCAGGGCTCCCAGCAGGCATGCCCTCTTATCTTTCACTTATTTAGAGATGCACAGGGACCCATCACAATATGTGTGCCTTGTTTCAGCTGAAAGTAGTTTTGTGGCAGACAGTCTTTTTTCTTTACAAAAATTTTGTGTTTTCTATTTTTGAGGTGGACTCTCCAGGTTTTACACAGGCTGGCCTGAGCCCTCCTCCCTACTCAGTCCCTCAATAGCTGAGACAAGATGTGCTTCCAGGGCTGGGGAGATAGCTCAGTTGGTAGAGTGCTTGCCTTGTGTGCACAAGGCCCTGGGTTCGATCCCCAGTACCACGAAAAAAAATGTGCCTCCACACCCAGCTGTCTCTCTTTTTAGCCCTTCTGTCCACCCATGGGTTTTTATTTCCTTTACCACCTTCTAATTCCTCACATAATCCACACAAACATACCCAGGATAAAGCCTTCAGGATCACTAGAAGACTGTAAGGGACACAGTTTGAATATTGACTTGAGGCTTCTTGAAATAACTTCCTGACAGATAGCTCTTCCCTGAGGGAACCTGGGGGTGATGCTAACAAAGGGGAAGCAGTTCTCAGAAGAAATATGATAATTCTGTAACACTTATGGAATTTGTTTCTGGGATGGCTTTTGGAGGGTGCTTTGCTGTCCCTGGGGTATTTCTGGTGCGGGCAGGAGGAACACAGTTCACACAGAAAGTAGAGCACCTACTTCATGCTATGACCTGGCATTAGGACAGGAGTTCTCCTAGCCCAAGACCTGACATCACAACTCAAGAGTCACATGTCCTGGGGATACTCCAGATCAGTAAGAAATAGATGACCAGAGACCCACTCTGGTTGCATGAAGGGCAGACAGCAGGGATGTGCAAGGTGGAAAGCTGGCAACGGGTTTCACAGCAATGCTTAATATGGCCTTCCTCTGTTGACCCACTTCAGGATGAGACCACTTTCCCACCTGTCCTTATGTTTTATCCACAGGCTCCCTGAGAACTATTTCCACAGCCCATCAGGAGCCCTGCTCCTCCCTAGCTGAACTGACACTCTCATGGCAGCAGCACCTCCAAGAACAAAGATGCTCTGCCCTGCCACACCACAGTCAGCCTACACTGCTGACAGGAAACCACCCTGAGTGGGAAGAAGCACAGTCCACCTGATCCTCCAGAGCACCACAGCAGCACCTCCATCCATACCTCCACTTGGACCAGTGCATGACCCATGGAGCAGAGAGTGCAAGGTAGGGATGACCATCACCCCATGACCACAGCAGCCAGGGCTCTTGTGCCCCTGCTTAGAACTGAAAAATGTGACAAGTCTGGTCCAGTAACCACACCAGGCCAGGGACTCCTGTGCTCCTGTTGTAGACCTATAAGATGAGAAAAACAAGGTGTGGTGACTACACCAGACCAGGGGCTCCTGTGCCCCTGCCTAGGAGCTGTATGCTAAGACAGGCATTTTTCCATGTCCACACCAAGCCAGGGGCTCCTGTGTCCCTGCTTTAGAGCTTCAAGTTAAGACAATCTTTCTCCAGTGACCATACCAGCCCAGGGGCTCCTGTGCTCCTGCTTTATATCTGTAAGGACAGGAGTGAGCACCTCTCTTTAGATAAGCACACAGGAAAGGTGATCTATTATAACCCTTACAGTCCTTGACAATAGCAAGTGAAGATCAGTTTCCAGAGAAACTTCCCATTGTCAAGAATCACAAACAGGCCTGGTGTTTCAGAACTGAACACAGACCTGCTGACTGACCCTGTGCTGTGGAACCAGACTTGCCTTGCTTCTGCTCCAAGGCTTTGCCATTCCGTGAGCTGACTGCTGTCCATGAGCTGATCAGATGGAACTTGGTTAAAATTAAATGTTATTTAATTTCTTTCCAGGCACAATAGCATGTGTCTGACTTCCCAGAGGCTTAGGAGGCTGAAGTAGGATGATGGCAAGTTTGAAACCAGCTTCAGCAACTGAGCAAGTCCTTAAGCAACTTAGTGAGACAATGTCTCAAAATAAAACATAAACAGAGGTCTGGGAAATGTAGCTCTATGGTTATGCATCACTGGGCAAAATCCATGGTACCAACAAATAAAATACCATAACATAAAATGACATAATATACCATAAAATAAAATAAAATCCGGAGCCTCAGTCACACTTGAAGCACTCAGTGCCACATGAGGCTTGTCCCATCTTCATAGACACTCTGGGCAGGGACTCAGCCTGGAGCAGGCATCTGTTTTCCAGCCCCACCTGCCCCTCACATGACTGCACCTGTAGCCTGCACACATGTACATTGCCTTCTATTCCCATTGTTTGGGCAATCAACAGTATGAAGCTCTTGGCCCTGTCCAGGCTGGCTCCACTTTGTTCCCAGAGCCAGCAGATCACATGCCATGCTCCTCACTAGTTAAGATAGAAATACCTAATCATGTTACAAAGAGTATGGAAAATACAGGTGGCTCTCTTCATGATGTATATATCCTCTGCTATACTCTCTGTAGGGCATGGCCTGTCCACCTGTCTGTCATTCATCTATCATGTGTCCTAGGTCCTATCTTCCCAGAGCAGTAACATTAACTTAAAACCCATAATACCAGGCAGAAAGTTTCTGTTTCTCTGAGAGATCATAGAAACTAGCTAGAGTGGTGGCCACAACATCATCTTCAGTTACTGAAAGGGCTTGGGGAGAAGGATCTCAAGTCCAAGGCCAGCTTCAGCAACCCCAGCCCTTCTTGTTTTAGTGATTATTATTTATTCTTTTGAGAATAGAGTGCATTTTAACACACTCAATCTCACTTTAGCCAGCCAAATCCTGGGCCTTGCTCTCACTTTACAGATAGCAGTGGCCAGGGCGGGACATGCTCTGCTGCATCTTGGCCTCTGGTTGGGGTTACTGGCTTTCATAGCAAGGCCTGCAGTTCATATTTGGTCTCATTTTACTAATTTCTTTTAAGACAGGGGCTCACTGTTGCCAAGACTGGGCTGGGCTTTGCAGTCCTCTGTATCAGCCTCTTGAGTAAGTGGATTACAAGCACACATCACTGAGGCTGGTTCAGACTCTGTCTCCCAAGGCTGCCTGAAGGACCTGGGCACTTTCCTTATGAGGGTGCACACATCATCCTCTATCACTCCCAGGGACAGGAGCTTAGTCCAGGAAGAGAGGGCCAGAAAGTCAAGGCCCCTAGGCTAGGCAGCTGCAGGACTGAAGGCAACTCCCTGGTTCTCTTCAGGGGGTCAGTAGGTCTTCTGGTCAGTCACAGTGGGGTCCAGATTCAGGTTCTGACATTGCCTTTGTTCACTTTGTTAACTCCTTGTCCTCCTGTCTACTCATTTCCAGAATGGGAACAGCTAATGCAAGGCTTGCCAAGGAGCATCAATAGGTTGGGACAGATCAGTCCTGTTTACTGCTGTTCTCCTCAGGCTGTATCCCCTCCCACTAGAGAATATCAGGTCTTAAAATCACATTTCTCTACAAGGTACTCAACATTTATGCCTTGAAACTAATGTGCACATGATGCTCCTGAGGCTCTTGTGGGATGCTTCTTCTGAAAGAGTTAGCTGGGGATCCTGAGATCCCACCTTCCCTAGGAGCTGCAGACACCACTGTTCAGCTTGTTGCAGATCACACCTGGCACAGATGGCCCAATACAATGTTGGCACTGCATGACCTCACTTCTGGGATTCTGCTCATGAATCATAGAAGGGACAAGCCAGTGATCCTGCAGGACCCAATATGTTTGCTTCCTCTATAAATCTCTCTTCATCTTCCCAGCTGGAATTCACCTCTCTGGATTATCCTAGCTAGGTTTGAGAAGCTAGTGATCAAAACTAACATCTTGTGCATGCTATGCAAGCACTCTATTGCTGAACCACACCCAAGCCCTTTTTTCTTTTAGTAGGAGAGGGGGTCTCACTAAGTTGCTGAAGTTGGCATTGAACTTGAGATCCTCCTCCCCAAGCCCTTTCAGTAACTGAAGATGATGTTGTGGCCACCACTCTAGCTAGTTTCTATGATCTCTCAGAGAAATAGAAACTTTCTGCCTGGTATTATGGGTTTTAAGTTAATGTTACTGCTCTGGGAAGACAGGACCCAGGACACATGATAGATGAATGACAGACAGGTGGACAGGCCATGCCCTACAGAGAGTGTAGCAGAGGACATGTAGCTACCTGCAGCTGGGAAAGCATTGTAGGTCCATGTTCTCAGTCTTACAGGGTTGACAGCTACACCAGTGAGGTAGGAGATATAAAGGTAGTCTACAAGGCTATAAAATTAAGAAAACACACTAGGATATGGGTGTTTGGGAAGGTAGTTCAGCTTTGAAAACTACATATTCTTTGGAGAAACAAGAAAGCCAGAGCCAGAAAAAGCAAGACCATGGAAACCAGACTCTCTAAGGCAGGGCGGTAGTTCATCCTGCTCCAGAACCAAGTGAAGAAACTTCCCTGATGGCAGGCACAGATTCCAGGTGTTGAGGAACAGGCACATGTGCAGGAGAGTTACTAAATGCAGTCACCTTTACTTCAAAAGTTAAACATCACATCATGAGGGGCAGACTTTGGGTGATGAGCCATGTGTCACAGGGGGAGGCCCATGAAGAGTGCAGGGTGACCACAACCCACTTGTGTGTGTATGAACAGCAGGAGGCTTATCCCTCCCTGCCCCACAGATGCTCCTGTTGTGCTGTCCTGGAGTCTTTGCCCTGGTGCTGCCTCCCTTACACTCACACATGAGCATGCAGAATCTTGTTCTTGATGTGGTTGGTTTTCTCTGATTTAACTCTTTGAGAGCTGGAGAGCCCCCAGGTTCAGTAACCAAGCCACAAACGAAAGTCTGTGACACAGATAAACTGCTAGACACATGGGAGACATGAACAGGACACTTCCTTGCAGAAACAAACTGTCCATTCTCCAAAGGATTGTGAAAATCCAGAGTCCACACACTATGTGAGCCACAGCAGTCAGGAGACAATTCAGACTTTCTCAACATGCAGAGAACCAGAGTCTTAAGAAAGGAACAGAGGCCAACCTGAATGCAACCCAAACTCTGGAGTTATCAGATACCGACTCTAAAGCCTTGTATAACAACACTCCACCTCAGAAAGGAAAACTTTCAGGAAATTATTGCAAAGTTGGAGAAACCCTATGAAATCTGTCTGTGAAGACCCTTCATAAATGTGGAAAGAAAAAAGATATTCTGAGGAGAAAGGAGAGTTTATAGGTATATTCCCTGAGGGCATGTCCAGGGTGTTCTTCGGGCAGAAGCAGGGGACCAGAAGAAATTGTTGACCCCAGAAGTGTGCATGTCACTAGAGTGAGAGCACCTGGCTCCCCCAGGTCATGCAACAGATATGACTCATTTTTCTGCATATAGGAACCCTGTAAAAATGAGCAACATACACAACATTTATGGTCACTTTGAAATAAATGCTGCAGACTTAGGATTCTCTTCTTTTGCTAAAAGTAAAAGGTGAATTGTTGGAGCATTTGAAAATATCCATGTATATTTTCATGTATCTGGAAAGTACATACATAAAGGACGTCTACCTCTAGAGTCTGAATGTAATGCACCTGTGTCAATTTCATTGAAATATTCACAAGATTGAAAATCCATGTTATACTGGACTATAACATGTATGAAAAGAAAAAGTTAAAAATTTTCTAGTGAGTCTTCCCCAGGTTTCCTTTCTTCTTTGATGCTTCACCTTTTCCTGCCAGTTGAGACCCCTGTGACATATTGCCTATTTATCTCAGGCATCTTTATGTCACCTTCATTGCTTTAGTACTGGGGATTAGTTGCAAGCGTGCTCCAACACTGAGCTACACCTCAACCCTTCTTGTTTTAGTAATTATTATTTGTTCTTTTGAGAATAGAGTGCATTTTAACATGCTATACATATGTGGAGTAGAACTTCTCACTCTTGTGGTTGTACATGATGTAGAATTACATTGGTCATATAATCATGTATGCAAATAGAACAGCCCTTCTTTTTAAATTTTGACTTAGAATCTCTAAGTTGCAAAAGCTGAACATGAACTTGCAATCCCCCTGTCTCAGCCTCCTGAATCACTGGGATTAGAGGTATGGCCACCATGCCCAACTTTGGGATCACAGAGATTTTGGTGGCTTCAAGTTTCAAAACCAGTTTTCTTTCAGCATATAAAGGTGGCACTATATAGTCTCCTGACCCCAGTCGATTCTGATAGGCCATCAGTTTAAGTTTATTCTTCTTCTTCCTCCTCCTGAATGTCTTTTACTTCTATATAAAAAATAATCTGTGAAGGACACGACATAAAGTTTACCATCATAACCACCCACATCTGTTGATCATGCCTGGGACAGTTGGAATGCAGAGGCCTAGGGAGACCTGTGAAGCCTGGGGAGGGACATGTCGCTCCTAACCATCAGGATCATGTTGACAGAAGATGGAGCTGGCCTGCACACCTGCCTGTCTTCTTTCTAGCTAGCTACTGGCTTCTTCTTCATATGAGCTCCTGAAGTCTGAGGAGCTTCCACAAGGTAGATGTCCCATAGGTGGGCCTGAGCACCATTGGCTCTAGAGACAGCTGTCCCCTTGGTATGTATCTGAGATCTCAAATGCATCAAGACCCCGAGGCCTCTAGAAGCTGAGAGTTGCTGCTGTGAATATTGACTCTCATGCTCTGAAATACAATCCTATAAGGAATCCTAACATAAAGGATGAAAATCAGACCTGGGTCTTCAAACCTCACCCTTGAGTTCCCTAGAACACCAACACAGAACACAATCCCTTGTGAAGCATAAAATGTCATGGACCTTAGCAATAGAGACCTAGTGGTACTGCCCAGGAGTGGGCACAGGAGAGGAACGTGACACAGAACTGCCTCTTGGTTCTTCTTTACCACTTGACTAACTTTAAAAAATAATGATTAATCCCTTTTCTAGCCTGAATGCTCTCCCAAAATGGGAATTTTGCTATAGATTTTTCCATTTTACAGAGAGGTATTTTCTGCTCTTAATGTCTCTTGATAGGCTGTAACACATGGTAGAAAATATATCTGTGGATTGGTTCAGATGTCTCTTCCTCACTTACAGAACACTAGCCCATGAGCTGAATCCTGTGAACACTCAGAGGTGTCAGGGCTTGCTGGCTCCTCTCTGAAACCACCCAGGCTGCTGTCAACTTCTTCATATTTTCTTTCCTCTTGGCTTTGGAATGAGAGCAGGCAGACAGTGTGAGGGTGCAGTAAGACTGCCCCCACTGAGCAAGCAGGCATGTTGTGGCATAGGGCAACCTGCAGGGGTGCAGGAAGGTCTGACTCACATACAGCATGTAGGCAGTTTGAGGGGCACAGAGAATCCTGCTGAGGTGCAGTGAAGACTGTCTCACAGTGAGAAGCAGGCAGTGAGCAAGATTGGGCAAGGAAGCTAGGGTGTACCGAAGAAGGACACTGAGCAAGCAGGCAGTGTGAGGAATGTTGGGAAAATTGGTGGGAGGTAGAGAAGGAGGACACACAGTGAGCAAGTAGGCAGTGTAAGAGGCATACAGACACCTGCTGGGGTGCAGGGAAGACTGACTCAGCTGAGCAAAGGCACATGGGGTGGTGGGAACTGAGGCAAACCCTGGATGAGTGTACACCTGGGAGATGCACTGGAGTCCAGTTCAGGAGAAATGTCCAGCATTTTTTTTTTTTGCCATTTCTTTTTTTTTCTTTTTTTTTTTTACGTTTACATAGGGTAATGATGTTTATTTTATTTTTCCCCTCGCCCCCACCCCTCCCACCCCTCTTTTCGTCTACACAGTCCTTCTTTCCTTCATTCTTACCGCTCTCCTTAGCCTAACTCTAAACCTAACCCTAAACCTAATGCTAGCCCCTCCCACCCCCCATTATATGTCCTCATCCGCTTATCAGCGAGATCATTCGTCCTTTAGTTTTTTGAGATTGGCTTATCTCACTTAGCATGATATTCTCCAATTTCGACCATTTACCTACAAATGCCATAATTTTATCATTCTTCATTGCGGAGTAATATTCCATTGTATAAATATGCCACAGTTTCTTTATCCATTCATCAACTGAAGGGCATCTAGGTTGGTTCCACAATCTGGCTATGGTGAACTGAGCAGCAATGAACATTGATGTGGCTGTATCTCTGTAGTATGCTGATTTTAAGTCCTTTGGGTGTAGGCCAAGGAGTGGGATAGCTGGGTCAAATGGTGTTTCCATTCCAAGCTTTCTGAGGAATCTCCACACTGCTTTCCAGAGTGGCTGCACTAATTTGCAACCCCACCAGCAATGTATGAGTGTTCCTTTTTCACCACATCCTTGCCAATACCTATTGTTGCTTGTATTCTTGATAATCGCCATTCTAATTGGGGTGAGATGAAATCTTAGGGTAGTTTTGATTTGCATTTCCCTTATTACTAGGGATGTTGAACATTTTTTCATATATCTGTTGATTACTTGTACATCTTCTTCTGTGAAGTGTCTGTTCATTTCCTTAGCCCATTTGTTGATTGGATTATTTGCATTCTTCGTGTAGAGTTTTTTGAGTTCTTTATAGATTCTGGAAATTAGCGCTCTATCTGAGGTATGGTTGGCAAAGATATTCTCCCACTCTGTAGGCTCTCTCTTCACATTACTGATAGTTTACTTTGCTGAGAGAAAGCTTTTTAGTTTGAATCTATCCCAGTTGTTGATTCTTGCTTTTATTTCTTGTGCTATGGGAGTCCTGTTCAGGAAGTCTGATCCTAAGCCAACAAGTTGAAGATTTGGACCTACTTTTTTTTTTCTATAAGATGCAGGGTCTCTGGTCTGATTCTGAGGTCCTTCATCCATTTTGAGTTGAGTTTTGTGTAGGGTGAGAGATAGGGGTATAATTTCATTCTATTGCATATGGTTTTCCAGTTTTCCCAGCACCATTTGTTGAAGAGGCTATCTTTTCTCCATTGCATATTGTTGGAACCTTTGTCTAGTATGAGAAAATTGTATTTATTTGGGTTTGTGTCCATGTCCTCTATTCTATACCATGGATCTACCTGTCTATTTTGGTACCAATACCATGCCGTTTTTGTTACTATTGCTTTGTAGTAGAGTTGAAGATCTGGTATTGCAATACCCCCTGCTTCGCTCTTGCTACTGAGGATTGCTTTAGCTATTCTAGGATTTTTATTCTTCCAGATGAATTTCATAATTGCTTGCTCTATTTCTGCAAGGTACATCATTGGGATTTTAATTGGAATTGCATTGAATCTGTATAGCACTTTAGGTAGTATAGCCATTTTGACGATATTAATTCTGCCTATCCAGGAACATGGGAGATCTTTCCATCTTCTAAGGTTTTCTTTAATTTCTTTCTTTAGTGTTCTGTAGTTCTCATTGTAGAGGTCTTTCACCTCTTTTGTGAGATTGATTCCCAAGTATTTTATTTTTTTCGATGCTATTGTGAATGGGGTAGTTTTCCTAATTTCTCTTTCTGAAGATTCATCACTTATGTATAAAAATGCATTGGATTTATGAGCATTGATCTTGTAACCTGCTACTTTACTGAATTCACTTATGAGTTCTAAAAGTTTTCTGGTGGAATTTCCAGGTTCCTCTAAATATATAATCATGTCATCAGCGAACAGGGATAGTTTGAGTTCTTCTTTTCCTATTCGTATCCCTTTAATTTCTTTGGTTTGTCTGATTGCTCTGGCTAGAGTCTCAAGGACGATGTTGAATAGAAGTGGTGAAAGAGGGCATCCCTGCCTTGTTCCAGTTTTTAGGGGGAACGCTTTCAGTTTTTCACCATTTAGAATGATATTAGCCATGGGCTTAGCGTAGATTGCCTTTATAATGTTTTGGAATGTTCCCACTACCCCAATTTTTTCTAGTGTTTTGAGCATGAAGGGATGTTGTATTTTATCGAATGCTTTTTCTGCATTCTATTGAAATAATCATGTGATTCTTAACTTTAAGTCTGTTGATATGGTGAATGACATTTATTGATTTCCGAATGTTGAACCAACCTTGCATCCCTGGGATAAAACCCACTTGATCGTGGTGCACTATCTTTTTAATATATATTTGTATGCGATTTGCTAAAATTTTGTTGAGAATTTTTGCGGCGATGTTCATTAAGGATATTGGTCTGAAATTTTCTTTCCTCGATGTGTCTCTGTCTGGTTTAGGTATCACGGTGATATTGGCTTCATAGAACGAGTTTGGTAGGGTTCCCTCCTCTTCTATTTCATGGAATAGTTTGAGGAGTATTGGAATGAGCTCTTCTTTAAAGGTTTTGTAGAACTCGGCTGAGAACCCATCTGGTCCTGGACTTTTCTTTGTTGGTAGGCTTTTGATGACCTCTTCTATTTCATTGCTTGAAATTGGTTTATTTAAGTTGTGTATGTCCTCCTTGTTCAGTTTAGGTAGTTCATATGTCTCTAGAAATTTGTTGATGTCTTCGAGGTTTTCTGTTTTGTTGGAGTATAGATTTTCGAAATAGCTTCTAATTATGTTTTGTATTTCACTCGTGTCTGTTGTGATGTTTCCTTGTTCATTCTGAATTTTAGTAATTTGAGTTTTCTCCCTCTTTCTCTTTGTTAGTGTGGCTAAGGGTTTATCAATTTTATTTATTTTTTCAAAAAACCAACTATTTATTTTGTTAATTTTTCCGATTGTTTCTTTTGTTTCGATTTCGTTGATTTCGGCTCTGATTTTAACTATTTCCTGTCTTCTACTACTTTTGGTATTGGTCTGCTCTTCTTTTTCTAGTGCTTTGAGCTGTAGTGTTAAGTCGTTTATTTGTTGATTTCTACTTCTTTTTTTGAATGCACCCCATGAAATAAATCTTCCTCTACGTACTGCTTTCATAGTGTCCCAGAGATTTTGATATGATGTGTCTTTGTTCTTGTTTACTTCTAAGAATTTTTTTATTTCCCTCCTGATGTCTTCTGTTATCCATTCATCATATAATAGTGTATTATTTAGTCTCCAGGTATTGGAGAAGTTTCTGTTTTTTATTCTGTCATTTATTTCTAATTTCAATCCATTATGATCTGATAGAGTACAAGGTAGTATCTCTATCTTCTTGTATTTGCTAACAGTAGCTTTGTGGCATAAAATATGGTCTATTTTAGAGAAGGATCCATGTGCTGCTGAGAAGAAAGTGTATTCATTCTTTGTTGGATGGTATATTCTATATATGTCCGTTAAGTCTAAATTGCTGATTGTGTTGTTGAGATCTATAGTTTCTTTATTCAATTTTTGTTTGGACGATCTATCCAGTGGTGAGAGAGGTGTGTTAAAATCGCCTAGTATTATTGTGTTGTGGTCTATTTGATTTCTGTAATTGAGAAGGATTTGTTTGACGTACGTGGATGAGCCAATGTTCGGGGCATAGATATTTATGATTGTTATGTCTTGCTGATTTATGCTTCCCTTAAGCAGCATGTGATGTCCTTCTTTATCCCTTCTGACTAGTTTTGGTTTGAAGTCCACATTATCTGAGATGAGGATGGTTACTCCAGCTTTTTTGCTGTGTCCTTGTGCATGGTATGTTTTTCCCCATCCTTTCACCTTTAGTCTATGGGTGTCTCTTTCTATGAGATGAGTCTCTTGCAGGTAGCATATTGTTGGATTTTTCTGTTTAATCCAATCTGCCAGTCTGTGTCTTTTGATTGATGAATTCAGTCCATTAACATTCAGGGTTATTATTGTGATATGATTTGTATTCCCAGTCAATTGACTCATATTTGTTTTTGACATGATTTGGTTTCTCCTTTATTTGGCTATTCCTTTAGGCTAGCGCCTCCTGTTGCTGATTTGCATCGTGTTTTTCATCTCTTCGTCATGGAATATTTTGCTGAGAATGTTCTGTAATGCTGGCTTTCTTTTTGTAAATTCCTTTAGCTTTTGTTTATCATGGAAGGATCTTATTTCATCGTCAAATTTGAAGGTAAGTTTTGCTGGGTATAAGATTCTTGGTTGGCATCTGTTTTCTTTCAGGGCTTGGTATATGTTGTTCCAGGCCCTTCTAGCTTTTAGGGTCTGGATTGAAAAATCTGCTGATACTCTTATTGGTTTCCCTCTGAATGTAATTTGATTCTTTTCTCTCGCGGCCTTTAAAAGTCTGTCTGTATTTTGTATGTTAGGTATTTTCATAATAATGTGCCTTGGTGTGGGTCTGTTGTAATTTTGTATATTTGGAGTTGCATAAGCCTCTTGTACTTGGTTTTCCATTTCATTCTTCAGATTTGGGAAGTTTTCTGTTATTATTTCATTGAATAGATTGTTCATTCCTTTGGTTTGTTTCTCTAAGCCTTCCTCAATCCCAATAATTCTTAAATTTGGCCTTTTCATGATATCCCATAATTCTTGTAGATTCTGTTCATGATTTCTTACCATCTTTTCTGTTTGGCCAACTTTGCTTTCAAGATTAAATAATTTGTCTTCAATGTCTGAGGTTCTGTCTTCCAGGTGTTCTATCCTATTGGTTATGCTTTCTATGGAGTTTTTAACTTGGTTTATTGTTTCCTTCATTTCAAGTATTTCAGTTTGGTTTTTTTTTCAGTATCTCTAACTCTTTATTGAAATGATCTCTTGCTTCCCGTATTTGGTCTTTTAACTGTTGATTGGTGCGATCATTTAATGCCTGCATTTGCTCTTTCATCTCCTCCTTCAATGCCTGCATTTGCTCTTTCATCTCCTCATTAGCTTCCCTGATCATTTTAATTACGTACATTCTGAACTCCCTTTCTGACATTTCTTCTGCTGTGCTGTCATTGGGTTTTATTGATGTAGTATCTAGGTTTGTTTGGGACATTTTCTTCCCTTGTTTTCTCATATTGGTCAGTTGTCAGTGGGACCCTGAGATATTGCAGTTTTCTGCTATTGGCTTATAGTGTCCCGGTAGATTTCCAGTGTATCACCTCCCAGCCTTCAGTAGCCTGATGTCTTGGAGGAATCTGATAAAGCAGCTCATCCGAAGAAAACTGCCCCTAGCCCCCTACTGGTTCCACGGTTTGGAACTGGCTCTGTGCGGAAATGCTCTCACTGTGGGCCTGCACCGTGCAGCTGGCCGTGTGGGAGGAGCCCACTGCCGGAGTGTGGAAGGCTACCTTGGGAAGACTCTGGCTGCCCTGCCCGGCTCCAATAAGCCACCTCTACCTGGGCCTGCCACCCGGGCTGAGCTTTACCCAGTGGGCAGACTCACCTGTAGCTCTATTTCAGTCCGAGTCTCTCAATGCCTCCCCTTCTTAACTCCTGGGTTCTGGAGCGACTGGGGGTGCAGTCTCCCTCTAGGCCGCCATCTTGGATCGCCCCGTGAAGAGAGCCTGCAGCCGGAGTGGGCAGAGCCGCCTGCAGAGGTCTCTGTCTGCCCTGCCCTGATCCCAGAGGCTGCTTGCGGATCGAGGCTCTCCGCTGGTTTGTTGCCGGAGTATGCTGCGCTGCAGTGGCTCCGGGACTCGGAGCTTGTTCTGGTCAGAAAGGCTCTCACTAGCGGGCCAGTTCCGTTCCGAGAACCTGGAGAAGCTGGCTGTGTGGGCGGGGCCCACCGCCGGAGTGTGCAGGGCAGCCTGTGGATGACTCTAGCTGCCCTGCCCGGCTCCAATAAGCCACCTCTATCTGGGCCTGCCACCCGGGCCGAGCTTTACCCAGTGGGCAGACTCACCCGTGGCTCTATTTCAGTCCGAGTCTCTCAATGCCTCCCCTTCTTAACTCCTGGGTTCTGGAGCGACTGGGGGTGCAGTCTCCCTCTAGGCCGCCATCTTGGATCGCTGTCCAGCATTTTTTAAAAAATATTTTTTAGTCACAGATGGACACAGTACCTTTATTTTATTTGTTTATTTTATGTGGTGCTGAGAATCAAACACTCTGCTTCACATATGCTAGGTGATCACTGTACCACTGAGCCACCACCCCAGCCTACGTCCAGCATGTTTTTTAATTATGGGTTTGCAGATGCATCCCTGGTTGAGAGAAAGTCACAGCTGGGAAATGCAGGTCCCAGGTAGACTTCAGAGCTGCCAAAATTCAGTTAGCTTTTTCCAACCCAGCAGTGCATGGGGCTTCCACAACCCCAGCTTCCTCCTGGGTTCAGTCATGGCCTTCTCTTCTCCTTTTTCACGAGTGACAATGTCTCTCAAGGCTCTAGGAACTCACTCCTTGTGAAGAGTGACATGGCCACCCAGAATGTTGCCCAGGGTGGTGGACCCTGTGTCCCTGGGATCCATGGTCAAGTACAAGGCCTCTTATCCCATCCAAGCCACAGTGGCCCAACCCGAGTTTTGGACATTGCAGCTGCAGCTTCCCACAGCATGTGGCCTCCAAGAGCCACACCACAGGAAGCCCCACAGGCAGCAAGGATTCATACATCTTCATGGCACCAATAAAAACACCACTCTCAGCCTTCCAGATACCTACAACATCTATTAAGGATAAAAGACACAGCACTCTAGCAGTAGCTGCTACAGGGAACAAAGCCATGACCACCCCGTGTCATCCCCACAAGCCAAGCCAGGTAGAAACACCTCAACAGAGTTGCACTTCCCAGAACCCTGTGGTCAGGAAGAAGGAAACATCAGTCTCTTTTGCTGCCACCATGCCCCACCACAGAGACTACCATGCAGTGGACAGCAACCATCATCACCAAGGTGACAATCACTGTAGATAAAGTAGGAAAAACATAGATTTGGGAACATGAAGAACAATGTGAGACTGTGCCTCAGTTTCCCCAGGCAAATCTGGAGTGGCCATGGATTTCCTCCATGAAAATGCTTTGTGTCTGAACTTGTGTTTTGTTGCTTGTCTGGTCACTGAGTTCTTGCTCCTGTTCCAGCAAAACCAGCAGCCCTGGATTCATTTGGCCGTGTCCTTGTCCAATATCTTCCCAGTCACCCAGGCCCATGTGAGCATCTGTTTTGAAGGTTGGAGAGAAAGTGAGATGAATGAACTGGTTTTGACCTGAGGGTCAGGAGGGCTGGACATGAACCACTGCTGCTGTTGACTCATAGGTCTCCTGAGGCTGGGTACCTTAGTTCATGAAGGGGGACAGTTGTATTCCAGTCAGATCTTGCTTTGGGGATGGTATGAAGCTCAGGCCAGCCGGAGGTCAGAGAATGCACCTGAGATTCCTCCTCATCCTTCCACAGCAGCTGCACTGAAGTCTCCAGCTCCTCTCAAGACCTGTGCATCCCCACACAGAGCACCACCAGCCTGCACCTGGGACCCAGCAAGGGAATGCTTGTCCTTGCTGTGAGCTCCCCAGGGTCCTCTACCTGATCCTTGTGACTCTACTCACTTGCCTTTGCCCAGGCTCCCTAAGGCCCTTGGGGAACAGTCTGGCTGAAAGTCCTTCCTGAGCACAGGGCCCCGTCATTAGCTCTGGGGAAGGCATGCTTCCCAGGGAAGTCTCAGACTCCTGACTGTGGTGCAGGTGGAAAAACCACTGCCTTCCCAGGGTGGTGCTGGAAAGCAGGGAGGCACAGGGTGCAGTCCACAGTATGTGGTTAGCACAGGCAGAGCATGGGTGTCCTCCCTGAAATCCTGGCTTACAGGGCACAGCTACCTAGCCTCTGGTCACAGAATACATGCTCCACCTGTGTTATTGCATGGAACTGCAGGAGAATACTAGATATATGTCCAGGGGGTCCTTGGAGGAGTTCAGGCTGCTCCAGTGTGACCACCCAGTCTAGGCCATAGGTGGGAGTGTCCAATGAGTTGATTTAGAACTGCCCCAGAACCCTACTAAGCTCACCCAGAAACAACCTGCTGCCTTCCTGTCTTTAAAATAGCAGGTGAGAAGTAGACCTGGGACCATGATTGCACAGCTGTGTCACCATGGACAGGTCACTGCACCTCTCTGAACCAGACTTTTCATATTCTGACCAGTACAAGCAGCATCATGGTCTGCTGAAAAGGCACACTGAGGGACTTGTGGATGGGCAGTGCTGTACCACTGTGTTCACTGACTGCCTTTTCCTTATTGTGATAGCAGAGCACACGGGCAGCAGCTCCTGCTCCCTGTGGCACCAGCAACCCAGTCCCTGAGAAGAGCTCTGTCAGTGTAGATTGTGTGGCCCTGGACATCCAGCTGAATGACCCAAGTGCCAGTCACAAGGAGCCTGGGAGATCAGGGCTTCAGGGACGTCAGCCTTGGTCTCTCTCCCTGTGCATACTTCCTTACAGACTTCACCCTGCTTTAGCTGGTGTCTCCATCAAGGCACAGGGTCCTTCCATTTGCAATGTCTCTCACATGCATACAGAACCCCAGCTATCTCAGGGTTATTGAGTCATTGACAGTAGGAACTCAGGGCCCCTGCCTCATTATATGAGTTGTTGTCTGAGGAGTACTCAGCGTGGGGCAGGCTTTGGGGCACAGCACCTAGAGAATAGACCAGACAGTCAGTACAGCAGGATGGAGTTCTCTCTTTCAAATTTGAGGGCTCCCCAGGGAACACACAAATGGCCCACACCTCATGCCTCCTCCCTCAGGATGAGTGCTAGAGGGATGAGATTGGGCTCATTTCCACAGCAGGGAGCACAGACAGATCCTGCATCCTGAACCTCATCCAGATGGATCATGGGGATAGAGATGGTGGCATGGGATTATCCAAATCATGGAAGGACCTAGTATCTTCAGGCGGGACCTTAGGCTCACAGGACCTGCCACCTTGATGATGGGGACAGTGTGCTTTGAGGTCAGACTGAAGTCCATACTCAGTAGAAGAGGGCTCCTGAGGCAGGCAGGGCAACCTCCTCTCCCCTTCATCTGGGACCACTCCACTCATCCCATGTCTGCATAACTGGTGACTCAGCCACTCTCTCCTCAGACATCCAGGTCATCTGAGGAAGACAACTACATTGAGATGTACTTAGAGAAGACCCAGGCCCTGCAGCACACCATGAAAGAGTGGGAAGCCACAGGACAGTACCCAGCCCTGCCAAGGGTAGCAAGCTATGCCTGGTCTTTACCCTCCACTCACCTCCTGCCCACTCAGCTTCAATTTCAGGGGCTCAAGCCCTTGCCTTGGAGTTCAGGGCTCACCCAGGAGCTTCCTTGACCACTCAAGATAGCTGTGATTTCTGTGCACAAAGCCAGACCTCTGCCACCACTCAGTCCATTGAGAAAGGACAACCCTATCAGTCCTTTCTGTCAAACCAGAGAATCTCCAGGTTAACCCCTCACTTCCTGATGTCCTTTTCCTACAATGGTTCTGGGGATTCAAAGGTGGGACTCAAACCCTTGGCTGCATCTAGAGTAAGAGAAAAATGACAGAAATAAGGATTTATTTGCAGTTCGGTCTAAACTGGGAGACAGCTTCTGCATTTCTGGAACCCACAGAGGTCCAAGGATTAACCTGGGAAGAACACAGCAGAGCCCATAAGTTTTGTTTGGGTCCCTCTGGCATTCTCCTATGCCAGGGCTTTGGCGGGCAGTGCCCACTCAGCTCTGTTCTGGGCACAGGATGCTGGAAAGGGGCTGAGATGGAGGACAGCTTGAAGAACACATTGGCATCATGCTGCATCGGTCTAGACGTCCCACTTAAAACAGGGCTGCTAGGCAGAGGAGATGGGTCACATTGCAGGCAAGCAGGAGTATGCTCTTCTGGGTGGCACCCTCACTCTGGGCTGCATAAGCTCTTCTCATGTTTGATGTTCCCACCTGACTTTTATGCTGCCCTCTCCCCACCTCTCAAGGTGCATCCTGCTGGAAGGAACCCAGCAGCTGAGACACAGACCCGCAAGACCAGTGGTTGCAATGGGCTTGGACTTGGCCCTGAGCTTTGTTGGTGGTTGTCAACAGAGCTTCCTGTGGATCAGTCTGCCAGCTTGCAGTGCATGTCACAATGTGTGCTTCTCAAGAAAAGTTGTGCAAACTGGAGTTACTCCTGGCAGCCGTAACCTATGTGGACTCTGTATGTTCATAGCTGGGTTTCAAACTTTGTTAAGCCAACCATAACTGACCCTGGGAAATGTGCTCAATCTCTCAAACTTCTAGTTCTCTGTATGAAATGAAGGTAATGAAGATGATATTACAGGTATAATGAGAGGTTTAAATTAAATTATGTGTGTAAAGCACCCAGAATATTATAGGCATCAAATAATTGTTATACTATTTAATTCCTTTTTTCAAATCAAATGAAATCCCAAAATTATTATAGAAATTAATTTGTGACCTTGTGCAGAAATAATTCCTGCAGCTCCATAGGCTGCATCTGTAGGGAAGTTCAAATTTACCCTCTGAAGATTCAATTGAATCTGCTCAGAAAGAAGACAATAGAGGGATTCACAGGAGAAAAGGCACACAAGTTAATTAGCATGCATAGGTGCACAGGAGTCACACAAATATGAAATTCAAAGGGAGGAGCAGAGAACTGAAGGTGTTATGCCCCATGGAAAGGAAAGGAGCAAGTCTTCCAGCAGGGGTGTCCACAAGCCACCAGGGTGTGGGAGAAAAACCCTGAGAACTGAAACTGTGGCCCTACTTCACAGATCAGGTTCTTGGGCAGCATCTCTTGGAGGTCTTCAGAAGCAGGGAGACCTTGCACCTTCCCTATTCTTGACTCTGTTGCAGGAAGTAACTTAAGGAGGAGTCAGGTCTTAGCAGCCGAGAAGGAATGTGAAGAGAAAGTGTCAGCATGCACCCTCAGCGGAACATGGGCAGCCCCTAGAGCCGGGGGCCACTAGGGCTTGCGGTGCTGCTTTCATTAGGGCATGGAATCCAGTGGGTATGTGTGATCCACAGGGCTGGGCTCCTCTCCTGGCTGGGAAGTGCTGAGCATGGGTGGGTCCCCAGGAGGGGTCTGTTTGTTATGTAGGCTCCACTCTTGTCCATGCCTCTGGCAGTTGGGTTTGATGGTGGGACCTGATGGGGTAGAGGATCCTGGTGGTCAGGGTCCAGTCAGCAGTTAACCCAGCCTCACATGGGTAGGGTCTCTCTCTATTGAGGTCTTCTCCTGTCTTGACTACTCCCAGGAAACATAGGGAACTAGAAAGTGACCAAGTAACTCATGGGCCATTTAGAGCATTCTTCAGTTCTGGTCCCTGCCTGACCCTTATTTGCCCTCACTAGCTCACATATTGTTATAGACCTTATGCACTGCTTGTTCTATGGTTTAACAGGTTTTTTTTTTTTCCTTTAGGGACCCTGTATCTTCTCTGTGTCCCTAAGTTTCTCTCTGTGGCAATGGGGTTGATGTAGTCTTTCCTACACCAGAGAGGCAGACAAGGGTCCTCACCAGGTCCCACGGTTGGCCTCACCAGAGTGCATTTCCTCTGCAGGGTCCATTTCCCCTAGAAGTGGATACTTCAGGGCTGTTGCTATGACTGCAGCCCTCTGAACCCAAACATTGCAGACCAGCATGTTTGTGGCATAGCATACTTTACTTTTCCACACATACCAAGAAAATGGTTGCTGTTCAGAAAGTGGTGTTAAGTCTTAATATTTAAGGATTTTCCTCCTGTGGGAAATTTTAAGCACTTTAAATTGATTTAATTATGTTATTACTGAGAGAAAGTCACTTAGTTGTTCATGAGCATCTGGAGGAATGTTTTTCTGTCAACTTCTACTGATATTTAACTGTGTGCATGTGTTCGGGTAGAATACAGACAGGTAGAAAGATGCAGAAGAGAAAATGAAAGAGAATATCTGCTTTTATTTCCATAACAGCCTGCTCTAATCCCACTGGTTTCTGACCTTCTGAGTTACAGGACTAAAATTTCAACAAATGAAATTTATTGTTCACTATGAGTAAAACATATTCTGAATATGCGTCCCTTTATTTTCTGCACAGTAATTAGTGGGGCATAATCGACAAATGAAAGTTGACTGTATTCAAAGTTGCTATGTGTGTATATTGTGTAGCAGTCACCACGATCATGCCAGTCAGGGTGTCCTCTGCCTCGAGGGGACTGAGTGTGAACATTGTATGCTTGTGTTCTGAGCACATGGGAGCCGCCCTCTTGAGTGCCCAGCATGCCATCACCGTGTCATCATCTGCGGTGGTCCCCATGCTGCACCTCAGACCCCAGGATGGATTCATCCTTTCTCGTGCACAACACACCCTAGAACCAGTATGTTCCATGCACATCACCCTAGCCACGGCCATCCTCCTGTCTGCTCCTGTGAACTGGCTTTGCTAGAGTCCACATACAAGTAGGATCATGTGGTTTGCCTGTTGCCATTTAACAGAATGTGCTCCATTCTTATCATAGGGTCACAATGACAGGAGTTTCTTCTTTTTAATGCTAAATAACATTCCATTGGACCTATATACCCTGGATTCCTAATCTGCTAATGGGAGGGTGGATGCCTAGGCTTTTCCACCCATGGGCTGCTTGGTGGATGCAACCTTGAATATGGCACTGCAGGCATCTCTTCAACACACTGACTTGGATTCCTCTGGTTCTGTACCCTGAAGCAGGATTACTGGACCCTACAGTGGTTCCATTTTGAAGTTTTTGAAGAACTTCCATGCTGTTTTCCATAATGGCTATACCAATCCACATTCCCAACAACAGCGGCCAAAGTGAACTTTTCTCCACATCCTTCATAATAGCGATATTTTTGACCTTTGTGGCAACAGTTTTTGAACCAGGTGTGAGGTGATACCTTCTCGTGTTGTGAATTTGCATTTCCATAATGACTAACAGAATGCTGCATTTTCCCCAGAATGGCTGACTGTACACCTTGCTTTGAGGAATGTCTGCTCAGGTCATTCACCCATTTTCCAATCAGGTCACTTGTTTTTATGATGTTGAGATGTTTCTGTTCCTTTGTGTTTTGATGATTAACCCCTGTAGATGGTGGGTTATAACTGTGTCTGCAGGGCTGACTCATCTTACAGGTGGTTTCTTCGCTGTGTTCCTTCCTGTGTCATATGCAAGTATTTGAGGTGGATACCATTTTTGCTTTTGTTGCCTGAACTTCTGGGAAAATACCAAAACACATCAGACCAATGTTGAGAATCCTTTCTCCTCTAAGTTTTTGTAGTAATTTCACACTTTCAAGTTTTGATTTTGTACTATTAACCTATCTTAAGTTGAGATTTTTGCATCATATGTATTAAGGGACCAATCTCTGCACATGGATATCCAGTTTTCCAATACCATTTATTAAAGAAAGTTCTTTTTCTGATGTGTGTATTTGGCATGTGTTTATCAAAGATCAATGGACTCTAAGTGTGTGGATCCATTTCTGGGCTTCCTGTGGATTTCTGTTCTTTCGATTGATCTACCTGTCTGCTCTTATGCTACCACCAGGTTAGTCTTCTTTTGATAGCTTTGTAATATAATATGAAATCTGCAGGTGTGATGCCTCCAGCTTTGCCCTTTCCACTCAAGATGTCTTTGCTATTAGGCATCTTCTGTGCTTCCATGTGACTTTTTGGATTGTTTTTTTCTATTTCTATGAAAATTGTCAGAGGAATTTAATTGCATTGAAACTGTAGATGTTGTGGATAGTGTGCACATTTTTTAAATATTAACTCTCCTAATCCATGAACTAAGCTAAATTTAATTTTAAGTACTCTGATGCTATCATAAATGAGATTTTAAAAAATTTATTTTCTGATGCTTCATTGTGTATAGAAACTCTATTGATTTGTGAATGTTGATTTTGGACCTTGAAAATTTGTTTAATTAATTTTGAAAATTTTTGGTGGAAGCTGGGCATGGTGGTGCATGTCTATAATCCCAGTGGCTTGGGAGGCTGAGGCAGGAGGATCTTGAATTCAAAGCCAGCCTCAGCAAAAGTGAGGCACTAAGCAGCTCAGTGAGACCCTGTATCTAAATAAAATACAAAATAGGGCTGGGGATGTGGCTCAGTGGTCGAGTGGCCCTGAGTTCAATCCACAAATAAATACAATTTTCTCTTACTAGACAAAGGGGCCAAAAATATGCAATGGAGAAAAGAGCCTCTTCAACAAATGGTGCTGGGAGAATTGGAAATCCATATGCAACAGAATGAAACTAAACCCATATCTCTCACCATGCACGAAACTAAACTCAAAATGGATTAAGGACCTCGGAATCAGACCAGAGACCTTGCATCTTATAGAAGAAAAACTAGGTCCAGATCTTCAACATGTCGGCTTAGGACCAGACTTCCTCAACAGGACTCCCATAGCACAAGAAATAAAAGCAAGAATTAATAACTGGGATAAATTCAAACTAAAAAGCTTTCTCTCAGCAAAGGTAACTATCAGCAATGCAAAGAAAGAGCCTACAGAGTGGGAGAAAATCTTTGCCAATCATACTTCAGATAGAGCACTAATCTCCAGAATCTATAAAGAACTCAAAAAACTCTACACCAAGAATGCAAATAATCCAATCGACAAATGGGCTAAGAAAGTGAATAGACACTTCACAGAAGATCTACAAGCAATCAACAAACATATGGAAAAATGCTCAACATCTCTAGTAATAAGAGAAATGCAAATCAAAACCACCCTAAGATTCCATCTCACCCCATTTAGAATGGCGATTCTCAAGAATACAAGCAACAACAGGTGTTGGCGAGGATGTGGGGAGAAAGGTACACTCATACATTGCTGGTGGGGCTGCAAATTAGTGCAGCCACTCTGGAAAGCAGTATGGAGACTCCTTAGAAAACTTGGAATGGAAACACCATTTGACCGAGCTATCCCACTCCTTGGCCTATACCCAAAGACTTAAAATAAGCATATTACAGAGATACAGCCACATCAATGTTCATAGCTGCTCAGTTCACAATAGCCAGATTGTGGAACCATCCTAGATGTCCTTCAATTGATGAATGGATAAAGAAAATGTGGTATATATATACAATGGAATATTACTCTGCCATAAAAAATGATAAAATTATGGCATTTGCAGGCAAATGGATGAAATTGGAGAATATCATGCTAAATGAGATAAGCTAATCTCAAAAAACCAAAGGACTAATGATATCGCTATTAAGTGGATGATGACACATAATGGGGGGTGGGAGGGGTTAGTGTTAGGGTTAGAGTTAGGTTTAGGGAGGGGGGCAAGAATGGAGGAAGGAAGG
Organism: Sciurus carolinensis; assembly: GCF_902686445.1. NCBI lineage: Eukaryota > Metazoa > Chordata > Mammalia > Rodentia > Sciuridae > Sciurus > Sciurus carolinensis. The sequence goes on from NW_025920103.1 coordinate 4,221,223, forward strand.
ACTGTATAGAGGGAAATGGGGGTGGGAGGGGTGGGGGGGAAGAGAACAAAATAACAGAATGTATCAAACATTACCCTATGTAAATTTATGATTACACAAATGGTATGCCTTTACGCCATGTACAGAGAAACAACATGTATCCCATTTGTTTACAATAATAAAAATAAATAAATAAATAAATAAATAAGTAAATAAGAAAGAATAAAATAAAGGAATTATAAAGGAAATTAGTAGGAATCAAAATGTGGTTCTTTAATTTTCTGAAAGTAATCCATGAAACCTAATAAACAGTTTATACAACAATGGTGGAAAGTTCTGAATATACTGGGTGAAGAATTACTCTTCCTATTTTTATTTCTTGCATGCAAAACTCCTTTAAGTTCTTTTAAGTTGTTAGTGCACAAATTACTTTTTTCTGGCATACTTCAATTTTATTAATTCTACTCTTTTAAGTTTACACTGGTTCCTCTGCACCAAACCAAAAAAAGGAAAAGTTCAGCCTGGTGATAAATTGGTACCTAAGATGGGCAATGTGCTTTCCATTTTAGAACTTTCATTCCAACCACGAAAACAGTCCATCTTCTTAACATTCTAGAACATAGGCACAAGCAGTTCTGGCACCTGTGCATTTATAAAAAGCAATTTTGACTGATGTCAGCTAAATATACATATTGTCCAAGTAGTATGGTAAAATTGTGTTTATAAGCTAAGGAAGGATCTTGAAACTGATACCTTAAAACTCTCAAAATTTTTCTTTAAAATAATGATAGCCCAATCACTTATTTTCATTCAGCCAGGTGTGGTGGTGCATACCAGTAATTCCAGTTATTTGTGAGGCTGAGGCAGGAGGATTTTAGGTTTGCAGCCAACCTCAGCAACTTAGTGAGATCCTGTCTCAAACTGAAAAATAAAAAGGGCCAGAGTGTAGCTCAGTAGAAGAGTACCCCGGGCTCATCCCCAGTAGGAAAAAGAAAAAAAGAAAAAGGAAGAAGTCTCCTTTACTGTGGTCAAACAACGCTAGAGCCCCAAAAGATACTGGGAAGATCTGATGACCTATGCTAAGTGAATGGTCAGCAGATTAAATGCCACAGTACAATAAACAAAACTTGGTCAAGTAGAAATTATCAGAGTTGAAAAAAACTTTAAATACAAGTCTCAGATCAGATCCTCAGGCACTGTTCACACGCCAGGGTGCATGCCTGATGCCACTGAGGAGGTTTGAAGCCAGCGGAATGGTGCAAAGGTGGGGAAAGACCTAGGCTCCGGAGCTCACAAGTGGTAGAAAGCAGGGGCAGGGCTGCTGCCTCTGACCCCCGCCTCTGGGCAGCGACCCTGAGTGGCTTTACTCTGCGTCCTTCTCCATCCTAAGATGAAAACCTCAGCCCATCGCTGCCCTTTCCTCTCACCCTAAGCCCCTAAGGAGTGCAGGGTTTCCTATGCTCCGCTGCCTTGGTGCACAGTGCAGGAAGGATGTCTGGCCCTCACACAACAGCGCGGAGCTGAGTGGCAGTGCCCTCTGGGTGACTGCGCAGCACACGCTGGCTCCTTGTGGTTGAGTAGTCAGCAAGCCTCTTCGGGCAATGTGGTTTAGGTGGGTGCGCATCGCCACTGGGCTTCGCCAAGTGCAGAAGCCGTCCTTGTAAGCCCGGGACCTGGGGCAGGGAGGACATGTAGTCTGCCCTCCTCACCTGCAGATTTCGTGTCTGTGGATTTCTCTGTTTGCTAAAATGCACTCGTCACCCCATATCAGTACTTGAGGTGCTTTGGTGGCACATTAATGAAAGTGGCCAGTAGCAGAAATCTCCAGGATGCCCTGTCTTTTCTCTGGATGCCCACATGGTCACATGCCCTCCTTATGGCCTGTTCTGTGGCATCCTGTTCTTTCTTTTTGTGGTTATTTCACTGTTGAAAGAAGAGTGCCTGAGTGTCATCCAGGTTCCCAGGTGCCAGGAGGCTGTCAGGCACCATCCAGAGAGAGCAGGCCTGGCAGTGCTGCTGCTCACAAGCTCCAAGTTAAGAAGCCCATGGCACTGGTTCCATGAGGGATCTTTATGCAAGCACACCCAGAACAGGGTTGATAGTGAACCCAGCCTTCCACCTGGGGCAGTGTCTAAGGTGACCTCAGAGGACAGAGTTGTGCACAAAGTAGGAGTCCAGTGTTCGCAGTGCAGGCTGAACTAGAAGTTTCACAGTGCATGCCTGAGGCCACAGGAGGTCCAAGGCAGGAGGGAAGAGGTAGTGGGTGGGACTGGAAAGTCACCATTGTAGGAGGGGATGTTTGGATGATGGTGGCATGATCACAAAGCCCAGGAGAAACCAGCTTTCCCCAGGTGTCTGGTGTGGAGGGAGCCTGGCTAGAGACTGCAGCTGAGGCTGGGTCTTGGAGGTTGGGGGGCATGAAGCAGTGTGACCTTGACACTTTCTCAGCATGCCCAGCTACTACATGGGGCTAGTGTGAGGACCACACAGAGCAAGGGGGTTCCCTGCGCTTGTGCAGAAAACTCGTGGAGCAGCCCACTGCCTGTATCAGTCCAGATGAGGTTTCTGCAAGCTCCTGGTGGAAGCCCTTGACTGTTGGGCTGAAGATGCCAATTTCATTCAGTAAGACAGACAGACACTGTAGAAGTGTCTCTGTGGATCTAGATCTAAACAGATTCAGCAAACACTGAGAACTATATGGCCTCAACATATTGGAATAACAATTTAAAGGTCTCCAGCTTTCTAGATTTCCCCTTGGGATTTCGGGAGAGAGGTGACCTGGGCCTGAAACCCAAGCACAGCTCTTTGCTGGCACCACTGCTCCCCATGCTGGCCAGTCACCATTTTTCCTTAAGGCTCCAGCTCCTCCTGTTAAGAAAATGCCTTTGTTTTTTCTGTAGATTGAAGTTTGTCAGATGGAGAAAAAAAAATTGAAAAGGAACTGAAACAGGTACGTGACTCCTCACCTGCCCTCATAGTGTTTGAAGTGGCAACTTCCAGTGTTACCCACAGTTACTTCTGTGTTCAGCTGGTCTTGCCCAGGGGTGGTCAGTGCTCAGGGACCACCAACCTTTCAACCCAACACTTGGGAAAAACACGCTTCTCAGAGCTCTTGACCAGTAGTGCCAGCCTCCGCATGTTTCTTCTGGAAGGAGGTTTCTTTCACAGATCCACGAACACCTGGGAAATACAGTCCCTTGGTATTTCTTGCAGTTGCTGACATTATTTGTGGTGGAAGACCACATCCGAGGACTTTGTTTCTTCCTATAAATGGAAGGACTTCCTGGGCACCAAATCCTTCTACCCAGTCAATTCTCCAGTAGCCTCCAAAGCTGAATATTTTTTTTTCTTAATTCCTGACTTCCTGCCTGGGGTTAGCTGTGTCTCTGTCTGCAGTTGGAGGGAGACTCTTTCCTGGATCAGAGGCTGGCTGGTCTTCTCGGAGGTCCTCTGTGAAGACAACTCAGAAGCACAGTTAACTGTATGCACTTTCCAAGGGCTTCTGAATTCTCAAGATGGAGAAGTAATTGTAGTGTCACCTCAGGGAAGATTTAGCCAGTGAACCTCATTCTGTGAGTTCCAATCCTCATCAACTTATTTACTGTTCTGGGTTATAATTATGCCAGACTGCACTACATCTTAAGATTGAGCCAAACCTGTTGTATGTGCATGTAATAATGTGTGTCCCATTTCACCCCTCCCAGTGGACCAATGGCTATGTCTTCCCAGATGTGTTTCCCAGCTTGCATCTGTGGTTCAACTTTCCACCTGTGGGATCCAGGAGTGCCAGCAGGCCTGGATGCTGTGCAGGAGCAGCAGGAGTGCCCAGGAAGTAAGAGCTCCCATTTCAACAAATAGTGACGCCATTCTCTTTTGATAGAAATCATGTGCATCTCTGGAATTTGGGCACACAATGTTGCCTACAGAAGAAGACTGTTTTACTTCAGTCTCCAGCTGGCCAAGTTCCAGAGGTGCATGGACATGGTAATTATTCTTTGGGAACCAAATCTTCAAGACACATAGATATTGGAAATGAATTACAAAATTTCAGATTGAGCTATAATTCCTTGAACAATCATAACATTCTATATGGGTCATTTTCAATTACCATACCTAACTCTACAGCCAATGATATTTTTACGTATAAAGAACAGCAAAGTTGATATAGCAAAAAATGAAAAAAAAAGACAATAAAGGAACAGTTTTAAACTTACCTTGAACTACTGTGGATATTGCTACACATGTGCAATATGTAGTTTTGGACATTTACCACTGAAGGTGATTTTCTTGAAAGATCCAGGAAGAGGTGACCTGCTTCGGTTGTCCCCTACAGCTGTTCATGTCCCCAGGGAAGGTGAAGTGGACCTGGGTGGAGTTGATTTGGATGGTCCACCTGAGCCAACTGGACTGCTGTGCCCCCCCTTGCCTCTCAGGAGTAATGCCCACTGCCCTTATGGGAGGCCAGCCTCTACTCTGCATGGTCTTACAGAGGCCAATCCTCCATCTGGGAATACAGCCTTGTGCTCTGCTCTCTACATTTTAGATTTGCTCAGACACTCTCCTGACCCCTGTGCTTTTATTAACTCTGTTTCTAATTATGCCAAAGTCTGAGACTTTTTTATTGTAATTTTCCTAACAGAGCATTTACCAAAAGCATGGTTTTCCAGGTTGCCTAAAAGGCTCATGCTTGGTTCTTTCCCAGGGAACTGCAGGCTCCTTTCCCATAGGATTAGACAATGACCCTTGGAGACAGGCAGACGTCAAGGCTCAGAGCACCTTTCCTAAGCAGACTGGCATGGCGCATCATGAGAAGGACTTGATCCTATCCCCATAGTGGCCATTGCTGCTTCTACCTGCTGCCCTGTCCCTGTCTTTTTTCATTACCTGTTTTCTTACTTTTCTGTCTTCAATTCTCATTCCTTAAAAAATGTTTGTCAAAGATATAGAAGTAAACCAAGACTGTGGAAATGAAGAGACAGAAACTTACTCAGTAGCTGGCTCCTGCAAGATTTGGAAAGTGTTCTTGTGAAAGATGATGACCTGTAAAACCAGGAGTCCTCCAGGTTTACCTGGGAGCAGAGATAGGGGTGCCTGTCCAATCTTCATTCATGGGAAAAGGCAGGAAGACACCTGTTGAGGCTGTGTCGTTAGTCAGAAGAGGCAAGCAGCTGAGGCTGCAGAGAAATGCCTAAAAACCAAGCTCCTACTGGAGACAGGGCCACAACCATGCATCTGGCCTGCATTGTGAGGCAACCAAGTCTCAGTGCAAGGAAATCTCGGGGCCTCTAAGACTGCACTAAGCCATGTACCTTGCTGATGGTGGAATTGCAGCCTGTCTACCTTCTTTTGGCAACTCTCCTGGCATGTAAAACGTGACAACTCACTTTTCCTACCGGTTCCTGTGACACCTACAAGTAAGCGAGGAGGTGAAAGGCAGAGCTGATCTAGTTTCCTCTCCCAGCATGTTCGTGGACCACAGGTGCCCAGTGCCTAGGTGACTGAGCAGGTGGGCCAGGCTCAGCAATGTCTCTCAGCCTGTTTTGGGAATCTGAGGTCTCAGGCCACTTTCAGTGGTCTGGCAGCCTTCTGAATGGTCCTCACTGGGGACCATTAAAAAGTTTCCTTTAAGTAATTTTTAGCAAATAACTAAATAATGGAACCAAAGTCTGTGATCACTTTGTCTTATGGGGTATAGGAGGCAGTGAGTATGTTGGAGCAGGAAGACAAATTGGGCAGAGGAAGTCAAATGGATCCATTTACAGGACTTGGGAAGAGTTGGTGGCCTTGGAACTACCATGCTAAATCAGGTCTGCAGCTTTTTATTCCTTCCACTGATTTCTTTGGTGCATTCCCTGATACTCAATATATAGCTGTTCTTAACTGGTAAGAACCTAGGAAAAAATTTCAAGAGAACTATCTAAACATCTTTGACCTAAAGCCTGAGTAACATTCATAACAACTTCCATGAGACCTGCGTACAGGGAGAGGTCTGCCTGCTCCATCCTGAGCCCTTCTGCATGGCCTCCCACAGCAACTGGGAGTTCTTCCTTGAGTTGCCCAACAACATTAACTTTGTATTATTTTTTTTTCTGGCCCTCTCATTGTGCCCAGTGTGAGGGTTTTAAAAGGAGATTTGTTGATGGTAAATTACGTTGTTTTATTTATGGACTACAGAAGTTTTACAAAAGTGTTTATACTTTTGCAGAGATCCAAGAAACAGCTGTTTTCTAAACAAAGAAAACAACCCCAAAGTCATAGAAATTCTGGCCAAATGCAGAGTAGATTAAAGAGGAGGCAGGCAAGCAATGGGAGGGATGGGGAGTGAGAGAAGGGACATGGGCAACTGGTCTGGGTGGAAAATATGCTGGCATGGCCTGTTTGATGAGGTACCCAGCACCCTTGTGACCCCACACACTCTGGGTGCTATTGAAGTCCGCATTCCAGTGGTGATGTGTTCTTGCTCTACACAGCCAGACCATCTGTGGTGCACTCTGGACACACGCAGCCAGGTGTGCCACACAAGGAGGAGGCGAGACTGCCCTACACAGGCACCCTTCTAGGCACACTGCTGGCCCCTCTGACTGCCTGCACAAACGTACTCCTGCTTGTTAATGAGTGTGCTGTGAGCATTTTGTGCTTCATAGAATTTCCAATTCTGCTTTTATGAATTCTCTGGCCACTGGCAGGTTTACCTGTCTTATCTCTAGAAAATGCATCCCATTTTATTTCTATCCTAGTATCTTCCATTATTATTTCTGTCATGACAAACTCAAGACAGTAGCTTTTCTCTTTACATTTAATGTCATAGAGGAGTAGTTTTGTGTGTTTTAGAAGGGATGGTGGGTACTCGGTACTGAACTTCAACAACACCACTGGAACCTCTTTTGGCCTCCTTGGGCCTGCTGCAAAGATAGAGAGAACTGTGCAAATATTATGAATTGATCTTAGAAAGGTTAAGGCACAGTCCTTCCTCTAAAAGTACCTGGAATTGGTCAGAGTATATTTAGAATGCTTGGTTTCAAAGTCAGCTCTCTGCCAGAACCTGGTGGCCCAGAACACCAGAGCCCTGGCCTCCTCCCTGGGGCCACCACTCTGTCCCTTCATACAACTCTGTGAGCTCTTGAGTGTGAACTTGAGGTCAGCCTAGCTGCACATTCCAGCTTTCTCTCCATGCCCCTTACCAATTAAAAGCAACCCCCCTCTCACCCAGGGTCACTTGGGTCCACATGGATGCCAGTGCTCCTCCTGGAGGCAGGATGCACATACTGTGCATTTGCTGTGGGTGGAGGAGGGCAGGGCAGGGTCCTCTGAGGGGGCAGGGTCCCCTGAGGGGTGCCTGGGCCAGGCTGAGGGCAGGAGGGTGGAGTGCCATGTAGAATGATCCTCTGGCTGCTAATTTCCAGCTCTGAGCTCAGTTACTGCTTGTGGCAGTAGCACCATACAGAATACTGTAGACAAATGAAAATCAGATCTTCTTTCAAAACCCAAAGACTTTCAGTGAGGGTTTTGGGGCATTTAAAGCCTCCTTGTCTTTTTCACTGCCCAGGTGAATTCTGATCTTTTAAATACCTCAGAACCCACCTATGCTTATGGGCTATAGTTTCTGTCTAGAAATATGACTTCACAAAAAACATTTTAATCTCATTTCATCTGTTATAGGTTGGAATGCAAAATGCCTTTGAAGTTTCTAGAATAATCTTGGCATTGTATAGTCACTATAACCTTGAAGACACATTGCTTGTTTTTTCTCTTCTGAAATGTCAGAACACTGTGTTGTCTATCAGCCACATCAGAACATTGCAGACTATTTTTGTGGTGTGGAATGGACTTGCTCTAGTGGGCTTTGGGTCAGCTCTGAAAGAACATGAGAACAGAGCATGTGAGATTGTGCGTGAGCAAGCATAACTGTCTCTTCACAGCCGAAAAGCCAAGTCTCAGCACTCTGGGTGCCCATACCACATCTGAGAGCCATCCTCCAACCCCATGCTGTGGTTTGTTCTGTAGTACTGCCACAGCAGAGTTCTGTACTAGGTGGCATCAAGAACAGAAACAATCCTCACAGTTCTGGGGGCCCGAAATTCACAACTGAGGGGCTGGCAGAACCATGCACCCTCCGGAACCTGAGGAGGGCCTTTCTTGCCTGTTTCTACTCCTTGTGGCCCCAGGGGTTCTGAGTCTGTGGCAACAGTGTTCCAACCTCTGCCCTTGTCTTCATCTGCCACTGGCCTGGGTACCTGTCAGGTCCTCTCAGCAGGAAAACATAAAGGAACCACTGTAAGTAGTCAAGGCCACTTACAAGACAGATGAAACTCAGAGCCTGCACTTAGTATGATTTTTAATATGGAAGGCTGAGTTATTAAGAATATTTTTCTTTTATAAAATATATTTCTTGAATAGTTATTTTACCAGTGGCTAATATAAAAAATCAAAATTTAGAAACAGATAATGTGATGCCTATTTTTCAGATTTTTTTAAAAGAGAATTGCTGAAGAAATGGTCCCTCAATCACATTATGATGCTATCAAAGTCAGGTATTAGTAGATGTAGTGATTTTGCTAAGGGGAGAGTAGATAAAATATTTATATATACATGAAGATACAGTTGGTAAATATGTTCCTGTTCAAACATGGATTATAGGCAAATGTTAAGCAAGCTAATTGAGTACTCTATATACATACATAGATGGCAGGTAGGTGGGCGGGTGGGTGGATAGGTAGGTAGATAGGGCCTGGATGAAAACAAGGCATGCAGTCAGTCAGGTAAATGCATGAGGTGGCTCTCTTACATGGGAGACACCTGCAGGTTTTCCTGCCCAGGCTGCTTACTGTTGGTGCCTAAGTGTACACATCCCAGGAGGGCCAGGGTCCACAAAGGCAGGGCCCCTTAGGTCCTTCCAGCTGCTCTGCTGTGCTCACATTCCCTCTGGGCATCACCTGAGCTTCCAATTCAGCTTGTCCTTGATGTGGAGTCAGACAGGGCCTAGTCAACACAATTCTGCTCAGAACACTCAGCTGTGCTATTTAACCTTTGCGCCTGTGAACAGGAAGCACAGACGGTACAGTCAATCCATAGGACTCAGCATCCAGCCCCAGCTGTAGACACTGGTCAGGGAAACTCTGCTTTCTCTTCAGGAGACTGAAGGCCTGTCTTTGCTCTTTTTGTGACACCATCCTGTGGTGGTTACCTGCTGGTTCATCCCCTCTCTCTGCCCAAACCATGGAGATGCTAACTGTGACTACATTGTTCCTCAGAGCACCTTAAAAATGACAAGAGTGGCTTTTAAGTATTTCAAGATGCCTGAGTTACATATCATGAAGGCACTAAATCTGAACTTTGGTTGGTTAGATTGGTGAGTTTTGCTCTGGGTTCAAGATTAAGTTCTCAATCTCAGGTCCTTGCTGTTTGCTGGGATCCAGCCCTAGCAGGGGTTGTAGTGGCCACAGGTGATGGAGTAGATGTCAGCGCAGTGGAGAACAAAGCAACATAAAATCAAGCAGTGGATGCTAAGTTCTAAATTTTAATTTTTCCAGCCAGCTTTTTATACATTAAAAGGTAGACAGTTACACATGTTTTTCCAGAACAGGAAAAGATCACAAGGAGTAAAACAAAAATATTTTGTATAATCATTACTAGACTAGACAATGAAATATTCTAATCATTTTTAGTAATTGTTTACTTGTGATAACCTTTAACTAAACAAAAAGACAGGTTAATATTTAACCAATCATAAAGGTTAAAGCAAGTTTAGTAGGGTTGAATAAATGTCAGTTGTGTGACTACTGCTGTAGTTAATAAATGCTAGACATTTTAAGCTAACAAATATATGATATCATCTTATGCTGTGTGAACTTAACATTGACGAACCCTTTATTTCTTCTGTTCCTGTTAATCCTTCCTGATGGGTTTGGAATTATTTGTCTACATGTTTCAAATCATCTGAGAGTAGTCAACAGGGGATCGGCAGCTAGAATCTGTTTTTGTATTTTCTCATAGCAATCTTGGTTACTCAGAGTTTCATAGCAAATGACTAAATCTGAAAACACTGTCCCAATACAAGTCTGATTTTTATGTTCTAACCCTGGTTCTGTTAAGACCCCTATTTTCAGGGAAAACACATAAAATATTAATAGTAAACCTACACGTATTAAGAAAGCAAAGAAGGAAAGCCTGAAACCCAAATTCCCAATGAGATGAGACTTTGCAAACATCTTTTATTACTCAGCAGAATCCTTGTCAAGCACTGAGGGGAATTGCAGGTAGTGTAACGGCTGTTGTTTGCAGCGAGGATCAAATCCAGTGCTGGGCATGATAAGCAGGACTAGAAGTCTATTTTCCTAAGCCTGGAGCAGTAACTTATCCTCCTGTTGGATTTTTGTTACCAAAATGAAGTCTGTCTTGTCTCTGATAACCAAAGTGCAGACAACCAGTAGGAGACCCCCACCTCACCTCTCAGTCATCATGAAAAGAGAAAGCACTTTCTCCAGTCTCCATGGTGCCATGGTTCCTCCTGGTGCCCTGTGTGGCCCCCTTGGTCTGCCTTCCTGGTGATCCTCCTCTGCAGGGTCCCGACCTCCTCCTAACCCTTCCCAGGTTTCCGTGTCTGTCTTCCTGAAACCCAGAGCATCTTCAGTCCTACCAGCATCTCTGCACCATTTCCAGTGAGCTAGTGCCTTGTTTCACCTGCATGCATGCCTCCCTTTGTTAATCGATCTTCCTGTGGGACATGTCCTGACTCTAACAGCAACAGAAACCACTCACTTTCCTAAGGGAATGCCCAAGCCATGGGACATGGGCCAGATGAGGGTTCTATTCCTCCTTAGGAATGAGGTGGGCCACCTGATGTCACAACATGGTGAGCACATGCCAGTGCCAAAGAGGGCAGCCTGCACCAGCTGGCAGTTCTCCATGTGTACCCTGGGGAGCTGAGGAATGGGTTCTCTGTCTGTCTCTAGTGTGCACAGGCTCTCTCTCTCTCTCTCTCTCTCTCTCTCTCTCTCTCTCCCCATCCTGGATATGTATGTTAGCCCTAAGCCAGAAGAGGGGGAATGAAACTTTAATATTTAACCTGGAACATTCTCCTGCTGATTTTTATAGATCTCTCCTCAGTAAAGAAGGCCCCCAGTAGTAGCCAACACCACAGAGCACCAGGATAGAGGAGAGCCTGGCCAGGGCCCTGGGGTGTGTTTGCTCCACACTGTGTCTGCCACAACTGCACCACACCGGCTTCCTTACTCCAGCCAGGTCCTACTCCCACTGGCTTGGACAGAGGAAGAGCTTCTGGCCCCTGATATCCTGATGATGCCAGGGGAGCCAGTTACTGAACAGTCCAATCCAGTTTCCAGTTCCTCAAAAGGACAGCTGGAGCTGGGTGATGTTGAAATGTCCTTCAGAACATTGCTGATGAGTTTGCAAAGGGGACTCATGTTAAGCTACTCAGTTTTCCATGTGCTGATGTCCCCTGTGGGCTTTGAACACACCTGTGTTTCTGCCAAGGGCAGTGTGGCTGTGCATTCCAATACTTCTCCATGGCTACCATAGAAGCCTATTCTTAGACCTTAGGTCAGATGCTGTGTTCATCATGGCTGGCCTGAGGGAAACCAGAAATAGGGTCAAGGAGGTGCATATGCTTCCTTCAGCTCAGCAAGCATTTCAAGTTGAATAAAAGGAAAGTCTTGAAACAGCTCATTGTATATCATTAAAAGTTGTGAGGCTACAATATTTTTAGATGAAAGAGATCATGAAAGATAAAATCCTAATGAGATGTCAGTGACTTTGCTGTGTACATACACTGTTACAGAAGAGGTCAGAAACATACATTTTGGCTAAGTCTGTTTTCCCTTCCTATGGATTTAAGCAGTTATAAATGAAAAACAGAACCCTGAGTTTTTGAACCAATTAAAATGAAAATGGAATGTACCTACATTTTCTTTCAATTAAATTACACAGTTATAAGACATATATAAAGATGAAGCAGATTTCAAAGTATTAAGTTCATCCATTTAGTCAGGATTCTGTTGGACCTAGCCTGAGCTGCTTCTGAGGACCAGTACATACCCAGAATGCCAGAACCAGAATACCTGCACTTCTGGGAACACAGGAGCAAAGACTCTGGAACCATCTGACATTTTCTGCTCAGTCTGTCAGCTTCAGTATCTGTGGGTGCTTGCTGTGTTGCAAACTGGGAAAGAGAAGGACCCAGGAAATTGACATTTTCTGCTTTACTCATGGCTGGAGTCTTCCCTCCCATTGATTTCCAGCCCTGGGCTGTCATTGCTACTTATCAATTATTCTGGATCTTTCCCCCAGCAAGTGCATCAGAAAAGTCACCTGGAGCAGGTCCACTGTGCAAGACTCACAGCACATGTTCAGAATTTCAAATCCTCAGACTACTGCAAAAGGCACTGTAATGTCAATTTTTTTAAAGGTGAATAAAATTTGTCAAACTGAACTTACTAGAAGACCCGTGGTGGGCTGCCAGTCCCACAAAGAACAACTCAGCCAGCCAGTCCAGAGCTATCCTGCTGGCCACACACTGGCCAGGCTGGGATGCTGATGCAGAGAACCCTAGTTCAGTGAGAAATGGCTTCCTGTGGCCTCTGAACTCGGACTGTGGGCATGGGGAGAGGAACTGTGTTCAGGGTGCAGCTGCCAGTTGATTCCATGAGACTGCCTACACCTTTCTCACAGTGTGTCCAGGGTCTCTCTGGCTTAGACCCCCTCCTGCTCACTCCATAGTATGTCCAGGGACTCTCTGCCTCAGGTCACCCTCCTGCTCCTCCACTTAGTGTATCCAGGAACTCTCTGACTCAGGTCACTTTTCTGCTCCTCCAAACAGTGTGTCCAGGGACTCTCTGCCTCAGGCCACCCTCCTACTCCCTCCACACAGTGTGTCCAGGGCCTCTCTGCCTCAGGTTACCTTCCTCTTCCCTCCACAGTGTGTCCAGGGCCTCTCTACCTCAGGTCACCTTCCTGCTCCCTCCACACAATGTGTCCAAGGTCCCTCTACCTCAGGTCCCCTCCTGCTCCCTCCACACAGTGTGTCCAGGGCCTCTCTGCCTCAGGTCATCTTCTAGGCCAAAGCCTGTGATCTAACCTCTTTCTTGGCAGTTGTGGTTCAGGTGAGGACCAGCTCTGCCCCTTGAGTCAGAGGCCAATCTTAGGAAGGGAGTGCAATCTGGGCTCCTTTTAATGGTCTAGACAAAGTGACCTTTTTCTGGAAAGTGGCTGGTGAGGGGCAGCAAATGACCTTGACTGGTTATGAGGAGAGGTGGAGGAATTCCCCCTTGAGGCCCGGTAAGGGAGACATGAGTGACTCAGCCTAGTCCACACTAGGCTCATTTTCCTTACCAACAAGAGGGATGCTTTGGACTAAGTTGCTGGCATGGTAAGCCTGGGTAACTTCTGGATGGTTCTCTCTGCTGCATCCACTAAGCTCTCCTCCAGTGGGAGGAGTTTGGCCCTCTTCCTGGAAGATTCATGTCGTGCACAGAGAGGTTGCTGACTCCCCAGGGCCTCATAGCAAGTAAGGGGCAGGGCCAGGATTCAGAACTGCCTGCATTGGGGTCACTGGATTTTTGGTATCACAGTTGCTTATTCCCATGTTTCTTTGGAATTTTCCTTAAGTTGCATTAAAGGGTAATATTTCTTAGGAAAACAATTTGGTCAGAGGACATACTCAGTATTGTGTGGAATTTGTAAGTTCACTCCAGGTAAGAGAGGTATCATCTTGTTTTCACTACCAGGGAAAAGAAGGGTGTGTGCTCATGTCAAAGGGTTGGGGCCAGGATGGCCTGAGCAGCAGCTCTCAACCCTGGACTGTAGTGTGGCTCATCCCATAGAATTGCATGGAGAGAAACACGACCACTGTTCCACCATTCTTACCGTACTACCTCTTACTTTGAGAAACACACAGGCAGCTCAAGCATCCCAAGCTGCCTTTGCCTTGCTGTCATCAGGTGCCATCCATGGGGCCGCCACACTTGGCTTGAAGCAAACTCCTCCTGGTCCTCCCCACATGAGGGTGTGGTTTTTCCTGCTGCTTCTGCCATTTCTTCCCACCCCTGGAGGCCTCAATAATGTAACCCACCCCCTGATGAAGTCCTGGGTCCTGCACTGCAGTCGCTGCAGTATCCTTCTGTCCCTGGCTCTGATCTGCTAAGCCCCCTACACAACTCACAGAAAAGAAAAAATCTGCTCTGCTGACCTTTTTGAGATCCAGGGCTCTTGCCTAGCTCCTCTCTTTACCTACCTGCTCACTTTCATCTGTCCCCTACTAGGACATGGTCAGCAGGATGGCCAGGGGCTAAGCAGAAGGGAACAAGAGAGAATCAGAAAGAAGGTAACCTGTGAGTGAGCTGTCACCAAGGCAGACCTCACATCCCCTGTCTGTCCAGTATCAGAACTTAGTGAGTGACAGTGAATTCCCAGGCTGCACCACTTCCATTGGTGGCAGTTCACTGAATACTTGTGGGTCACCTGCTATCATGAGCCAGGCAGCCACAGGTCCATAATTCCAATCCTAACCTCTAGTATCTGGAACACCCCAGTCACACTCACTTCACACACTAATATATAACTAGATCACAGAAAGAGTAAGAAAGCATTAAAAGGCCACAGGGTTACTGGGTGCTGAGCCGAGGGACCAGACAGAGAGAGAGAGAGGAAGGCAGAGTCTACAAGCCACTGTGGGTTGTCAGAGAAGGGCTGTAATGCATCAGCTCTGCAGAGTTGTCATGGCAGAGGGCAGGCCAGTTGGATGGCAGTTTAAGAATCAGAAGACCAGCTTGGAGCATCAGCTTGGAGTGGGCTGGGCATGGTCACTGTGGGCAGGAGAAACTGCTGAAGACCAACGGGAACAGGAAATTGTAGGTTTGTTGCTGTGGTGATTTGCCTGGGCAAGGTCTGGAATGAGTGGCCAGGTGATGGGGCCAAAGTGTTGCTGTGTCCAGCCTTGGGGAGCTCCTCCTTTTGTGGTCTAGAGTGAGAGGTTGTGCCTGGTGAGACTGATAAGCTCCCATACCTGGTGTGCCTGACATGATGGGGATGTCCACATGTCCATGTACTCCTGATTTAGTTTGATACATTGGCACATAAAATGATTCTTCAGTTTGTGCCTTATGTGGTGATGGGCAGATGGTGGTCATTTACTTCTAGAAATAAGATATGGATCACCCTACCTTGGTTCTTGTACTCAAAATGGAGCAACTCAGGGCAAACTACACTTATACACAGTGGAGTAACTCAGGGTCAACACAGCCTGAGAGCTACCGTTCTGCACACCATGGAGTAACTCAGGGCAGATGTAGCCTGAGAACTGCTATTCTGCACACCATGGAGTCCCTCAGGGCACAGCCTGAGAGTTGCTGTTCTACACACTGTTGAGTCACTCAAAGTCAACACAGCCTGAGAACTGCTATTCTGAACACCATGGAGTCTGTCAGGGCAGGCACAACCTGAGAGCTTCTGTTATGCACACCATGGAGTGCCTCAGGGCACAGCCTGAGAGCCGCTGTTCTACACATTGTGGAGTCACTCAGAGTCAACACATCCTGAGAACTGCTGTTCTATACACCATGGAGTCACTAAGGCTGTGCCTGCTCTCCACATGTTTCCTTTGATGTTCCCCTGAAGTCTAGCTTGGGGGTGTAGAAGAAGAGAGGGCCAGGGGTTCTGCTGAGCAGCCCCTCACAGGAGTAGACTGGAGGGGAAGGTGTTGGCAGGTCAATTGCAGACCAGAGCCCATCCTGACTGCTCAATCTTGGGGACATTTTAGAAGACATCAGTTCTGGTCACATGTCTGTCTGCCACCTGCATGGCTGTGCTGTTCATTTGGAAGGGACTGAGGGAAGAGCTGTGTGAGTCTGGGGGACCCAGCTTAGATGTCCACAAATCTGGGTGACTTTGCCTGGAAGAGTGGGCGTGAACTCTTCCCTCAGCCTTTCCACCTAGTAACATTGTCCAGGTTCCCTCCTTCCTCTGGGAGGGAGGAACCAGCATCTCCTTCAGAATTCTTCAGATCAAAACCCCCATTTTTCCCTTCTTTGCTTTGTGCTGTGGGGTGTTGTGAGTCAGGGTCTTATGCTGCTGTGGAGTCAGGGGGTCATTCCCAAGGTTCATTTGTTTTAATGGGTTCAACCTCCAGGGTGCTTGCTTGGGTCTGTTGCTGGGCCACATGGTCTGTACCCTGTGAGCAAGAGTGATGTCTCCTCTGTGTGCCCTCCCAAACTGGGAATGGCCTTGCATGCCAACATGCCAGCAGGACCCGCTTGGCTGGGGTGTGAACTTCAATTCAGCTGAGAGCCCTGGGGGAGGGAGTAGGTGCTACTGTGGCACCCAGCAGGTGCCTTCTTCTACTTCCCTGTCACCCCTCGAGTCCCCAGGACCCCTGTGGGCCAACCAGGCTTAGCTTTTCTGGTGTGCAACTAGAGCATCTGAGGCAATCATAATTTGAAAAATGGGAGTTGAAATTTGAACTTATATCAAGGGTATCCATCATATAGCTATGCACACATACATACATACATGTATTTTATACATAGCTGTTATTTTTATACATGTTTAATTATATACATGCTATAGCTCATGTACAGACGTATACACAAAAGTACAGGTTTTTAATTTTTTTTACAATATCATTGTGCATGGAGGGGGACTGTAATAGCCTTGTAAGAATGTCACCAGACAGACCTGAAACAACAGATTTGCTAAGCAAGCCAGACATTGTACCTGTTGGTCTTACTAAAGCTTACTTTGTGTCATAGTACCATAAATTTCAATATATTTTAAAGTAGAAAACACTATAATAAAAGGGAAAATAGAAAGTCTCATTTGAATTTTGTCCTAAATTTGACAAAGACCTTGATGGAGGAAAGTTAGAGTGAAATAAAACTGCCAAGTTCCTGTCTCGGTTCTGCATTCTTTTTTCTGAAGTGCTTATTTGCACATACCTGAGAATTTCTATTTCAGGATGCCATGTCTCAGCCAGTAGGTAAATGGGGCAGTAGCCTGGCCCTTGGCAGACTCTGAATAATGAACAGCAGGCGGTGGAATCCAAGCTGTGAATCAGACCACATAATTCTGCTTCAAAAGTCATAGACAGCAGTGCTTTTTTGCAGCAAAATTGCACTCTAGCGCGAGAAACTTTAGTCATGCTACAGAGCTGACTGGAGCACAGGGAAGGTCCTCAGTGAGAGGTTGGTGGAACTCCTGATGACCCAAGACAGCCTCCATCAGTGCACTGGGAACACAGGCAGCTTTGACACACCTGTCTCTCCTCCCACCAGCCATTTGTTTGAATGGTGCTATGGTCCGTGTACTCAAGGCTTCCCTCATTTGCAGCAAGTCACACTGCAGAGGACAATACATAACCAAGAACAAGGAGAGACACCCTGCTGCTCCCCCTGCAGCTGAGCCTGTCCCCACTGTGGGAGGCCCACTGGAGCATGGGGACACCCAAGTCCTCTGCTTTAGCATGTTCCTGATGCCCATGGCTCTTGCAGAATCACCCTCCTCAGACAAAAGGTCATCAGCCAAAACTGACAAGTTACATTACAGAGTGAATTTTGCAATTTTCAGTTCCATGGGAAGGACAGGCACAAACACAGGCAGGACCTGTGAAAGAGGCTGCCACACATGTGTGCACATGCACCTGTGAGAGAGATTCCTACACACATGTGCACACCCACCTGAGAGAAACACTCCCATGAGGGCAGCAGCCCCAGACAGTGTCATTAAGAAGAGGCCAGCAACCTGCCAGCATTTGTCCATAGGAGACCTCTGAGGCCAGGACATTATACACAACTACTCCTTAGGAAAAAAGCCAGAGCCAATGGGCTCTCACGCCTCACTCCTGTGAGAATGCTCTGGTCCAGAAGGCCAAAACAAGGATGTCAGGAGAAACACAGGCTTGACCCAGCAGGGCAGGCAGGGAAAATGATCTGGTAGCACAGAGGAGCAGGAGGAGATAGAAGGAAGCATCAGAAGTGGCACCACAGCCAGACCCAGCAGTCCTACGTCTGGCCTAACCACTGGGCATGCATCCAGGCAGAGGGAACAGAATGCTGAGGAGCTGTCTGTGGTCTGCTGACTCAGGGCTCAGGGACGAGGAAGACATGACCAGATTCTGCCTAAAGCAGAAAGACACCCTGCCGCTCACAACAGCACAGAGGACAGTGTGCCTGGAGAGGTGAGGCAGGTGTGAGAGTTGCCACAGGAACTCAGGTGTGTGGACTCTGATCACTGAGCTCTCAGCAGCAGGTAGGAGGGAAGCTGTGGGCATGGGTGGGGCTGGGGGTGTGTCGGGGCAGACATGTGGTTTCTGCTGTGTGCTCTGGAGGTCCATGCACAGTGCCATGACAGATGGCAAGGCCATCTTGCACACCGAAAACCCACTCACAGTCGTGATCTTCAGTGTTCCCACCATCAAGAAAGATCCCAGCCAGGTGAGGTGTTGGCCAGGTTAACTGGACTGATCGTGGGAATCATCAACAGTGTGTACCTGTCAAGGCAGCCTTGTGATCAGGCCCCAAGAAGCACACCTGTAATCCCAGTGACTTGGGTGGTGAAGGCAGAAGGAGGTCCAGTGCCAGGCCAGCCTGGGCAACTTGGCGAGACCCTGCCTGAAAAGAAAAAAATATAAGAGTTGGGAGTGTGGCTCAGGGCTGGTGCTTCTCGGCCCAATCCTCAGCATACAACTCCCCAATTCCACATCATGCTCCACCTAAAAGACATACAGCTTTGATTTGTCAAGTATATCTCATTAAAGCTGTTAAAAAAGGAAGGAAAGAGGGAAGGAAGGAAGGAAGGAAGGAAGGAAGGAAGGAAGGAAGGAAGGAAGGAAGGAAGGGAAAGAAACTGGTGTCCAGCACCAAATCTCAACAGTCACCATGGTGAAAATCACATTAGTAACTTTACTTCTGCAAAATAATGAAGGGTTTCCATATCCCTCCATGCAGAGTGGCTCCCCACATTCTCTTTGATATCACATGAGAGGCCCCTTCCTAGGTGTTCAGATATCATGTTGCAATTTTCTCGAACCAAGAGGATGCAGCGAAAATGGATTTTGTCATCTGACGGCCACATGCCACTGTGTCTGCACTAATGTAGAAGGCAAGATGTTCGTGATGAGCTTTTCCTTTACCACCACTTTTTACCCTATAGACAAAGATGAGCGAGTCCTTATGAACCTTGCTGTCCAGAGGGAAGGCAGGTAATAAACTGCACGAAGTGAAAAATGAAAATGAACATGGTTTCTTTTTGAGGCTGACTCATACCCTGTTGTGTGTGCACACTTGGTTTGGCCATCTGTTCAGACCAGTCCTTTCCACATCGAGGATGCTGTGGACAGCACTGTGATGACCAGGGAGTCCTGCTCTACACAGAGCCAGCAGTGAG
The DNA here is from genome assembly GCF_902686445.1 of Sciurus carolinensis. Taxonomy (NCBI): domain Eukaryota; kingdom Metazoa; phylum Chordata; class Mammalia; order Rodentia; family Sciuridae; genus Sciurus; species Sciurus carolinensis. The sequence goes on from NW_025920103.1 coordinate 4,240,594, forward strand.
GGTGATCTCAGACCCCTATCCATGAAGCATTGCTTCTTGGGTTTCACACATGAGCACTCCAAGGGTGGGAAATGGTCTCACTGCTCTGGTAGCTGAGTCAGGCTTTGGTTTTGGCAGGTGCTTGGTGGGCTGTCTGCGTTCTGAGTGAACTTGAACAAGAGTTCAGCTCATCTGGCTTCAGCTTCCCTGTCCACTAAATGGTTCAAGGACAATTTCTGCTGTGAACCTTGTTATGAGAATGGGTGTTGGGGCAGTGAAGAGGCCCATAGGAGGACACCAGAGGAGGACAGCACTAGGTGGCCATGGTACATGTTTCAAGTGGCCACACATGCAGCCCTGGGTTTTGAATAGGTTCGACCTGCACCATCAGGCTTGGGTTCCATTCCTGCTCTTTTCTCCAGTGACTTTATGTTTTAATCCAACTGCATATGTAGATGGAGGCACCGTGCCCCAGCCTGTTGAACGTTTCACTCTCAAAAGTGCCATTGTACTGTGTTTACCTTCAGATCTGTGTTGTAACTGCTACACTGAAGAAAATCACTAGTCAACATATTCTCAGGATTCAAGGTCATGCATATCTAAATTTCTAGCTCATATGTTCAAAAGTACTTAAATTGTCACAAAGACATTTGGTCAGATACTGTTTTTGGGAAAGGACAAGAGTGGTTGAATTTTGAAGCTAGATAGATGACATTCAAGGACTCTGTCACTGAAATACTGGTTTACAATTGCAAGGTGACATTTGTCACCCCAAAATATACAGGAGTCCTTGGAGAGATTCAGACTCTGGCAGAAAACCAGAAGCATCATTGGGAAGCCCCAGCACTGCCCAGGTTGTGCAGACAGGTACAGAGCATCTGCTGGGCTTGGTCTGCCCTGGCAGTCAGTTGGTGAGCACTGGGTTGAGCCAGGCAAACCCCAGCAATGTGAGGGGAAAGACCCAGAAATCTCCTGCCCCATCTAAACCTTCATCTGACAACTCACCCTTACAGGATTCACTCTGCTTTATCATTCTGACTGTGCACCAAAATGAAAGCAAATAAATATCCAAACAACATTTTGAACCTTGAAAATAAAATAAATTCTTTATCTGCTTCACAGAGCCATTTGTGGAAGGTTGGGTTTTCCATTTATGAAGAACAGGCTCACAATGGAAAACTCGGTTGCTCCAGGCTGGGTCTGTGATGGTGTTCAGGAGTTTACATCTCAGGCCTTTTATATCTGCTTTTAGAAATAAGGTAGTTAGAACCAACAATCAACACATTCAGTAAAAAAGCTAACCATGCAAATATGTTGGAATCATCTGGATGATCAATAGTGGAATTAAACATCTGAGTTGTTTGGGTAGTTTGCAAAATTGGGTGCTGCAAATTAGAGCCATGATCAGAAATTGAGTTTTTGAAATCACCCCCAATGACTCATTGTGATTGCTGTCCATATTAACAGGAAGTCCCCCTTGAACTGTGAGTGAAAAATCACCATGTTGTGACTGGAGGCCAGTAAACTCTGTTGCCAAAATGAGGACGTGGGTGAATAATCTCAGCCACTCTGTGTTTCTGGAAGTTTTGAACCAGATATTTTTTTTACCAAGTTGTCAGTTGTTTCTGGTCACAGTCACTCCAGGACCTGTGCTGTCCTGGTGAGCTTTCCACACCACTCAATCTGGTAAGCCAGATTCTTATCAAACCCCAGCACACTCCCAGACATTGTGAGTGCCACGCTTATGCTGTTTATCTGTTTTCTTTGTTTTGCTCATTGTAAATTTATTATTTAAAAAAATGACCTATCTTCTTTTTGTCTTTAATGTGAATTTTAGTGGAATATAAAACTTGGACATTTGGAATGAAAGGTCAGTCTCTAAGTAAAACACCCACTAGATGGAACCATTGTTTAGAAGAAGGAGGCAGTGCCTTTGTCCCTTCCTGAGCTTTGTCCCTTCCTGAACTTGGACATTTGGAATGAAAGGCTGGTCTCTAAGTAAAACACCCACTAGATGGAACCATTGTTTAGAAGAAGGAAGCAGTGCCTTTGTCCTTTCCTGAGCTTCCCTCTGAAAATCCCACCATAAGACCTGAGAGAAGATTCTTTCTTTCCCTTCCTAAAGTTTCCTATACAAAATGGCACCAGCGTTTAGAGTGCATGCCATTTGGGAGCTTATATTCTGAAAAAAAATCTTGGCATCTCTATAAGGACTTGATTTAGTTAAGACCTCTCAAAGCTGAGCTAAATTTCTTTTCCTATGTTGCACAAGGCCATGTGACTGAGCAGAGCTGTGGATGTACTTCATCCTCATCTGTGGCCACATGATAGACACCAGGTCCTTGCTGGCTAAGGTCCACTCTGGCCACTCAGGCTCACCTGTGACTGCACTCTGGACACCAGGTCCCTGATCACTGAGGTCCACTCTGACCATTCATGCTCACCTGTGGCCACACTGTGGACACCAAGTCCCTCATTGCTGAGGTCCTCTGTGGCCACTCATTCTCACCTGTGGATGCACCATGGACACCAGGTCCCTGCTCGCTGAGGTCCACTGTGGCCACTCATACTCACCTGTGACCACACTGTGGACACCAAGTCCCTCCTCACTGAGGTCCTCTGTGGCCACTCATGCTCACCCGTGACTGCACTGTGGACACCAGTTCCCTCCTCACTGAGGTCCTCTGTGGCCACTCATGCTCACCCGTGACTGCACTGTGGACACCAGTTCCCTCCTCACTGAGGTCCTCTGTGGCCACTCATGCTCACCCGTGACTGCACTATGGACACCAGTTCCCTCCTCGCTGAGGTCCACTGTGGTCACTCATGCTCACCTGTGGCCATACTGTGGACACCAAGTCCCTCCTCACTGAGGTCCTCTGTGGTCACTCATGCTCACCTGTGGCCTCACGGTGACAAGTAGTCCCTACTTGCTGAGGTCCACCATGGCCACTCATGCTTCCCTGTGGTCACACTGTGGACACCAAGTCCCTCCTCGCTAAGGTCCACTGTGGTCACTCATGCTCACCTGTGACTGCACTGTGGACACCAAGTCCCTCCTCGCTGAGGTCCACTGTGGCCACTCATGCTCACCTGTGGTCACACTGTGGACACCAAGTCCCTCCTCACTGATGTCCTCTGTGGCCACTCATGCTCACCTGTTGTCTCACCATGACAAGAAGTCCCTGCTTGCTGAGGTCCTCTGTGGCCACTCATGTTCCCCTGTGGTCACACTGTGGACACCAAGTCAATCCTCACTGAGGTCCACCATGGCCACTCATGCTCACTTGTGGCTGCACTGTGGACACCAAGTCCCTCCTCGCTGAGGTCCACCCTGGTTCTTCATTGTTCTGCAGTACTTGAGGCCACATCTTGAGCAACTATTTGCTTTCTTACTAAGCTTATTGCTAACATCTTTAAAGTGCTTACTCAACCTCTCTGACATTTTATGCTCTATGATTGAATATATCTTTATATTTAATTATTAGCTTTATCTTTGGGAGATACAATTCCAAGGAAGCAACTTTAGGAAGAACATCAAAGTGTTTTAGTTGGAGACTTGGAGTCTCCCCCTGACAAATATACTCCACCCATGGTCACCCGTGGACCCCTTGATGGTCCCAGGCAAGGTAATAACTGAGAATTTCAAGCAGCATAAATTTCATGAGGCAAGTCTGACTCATCTTGATGGCTTTGAAAATACTGTGGTTCTTTTTCCCTATAAAAGATGAGGGGAGGTTTTTAAATTAAATTGAAATACTTAAAAGGCTTCCTTAAAGATTTTTTTTTCACTTGTGATTTTTCTCACAAGTGAATAAAATAGTTTTAGTTTATAGAGTGTATGGTCTTCCTTAGATATTCAGTTAATAAAATTCAGCAAATAAACTGAAGTTCTTAAAAACTAATCTACCTTTAAATCATTGGCCAAAATAAAGTTCCAAGCATTAGATTTTGATTTTACATAATGTGTACAAATACAAAAATAATTCACATGCTGTCAGTTTTACTTACAAAAAATCTTTGGACTTGGAAATGTCTAGAAATGCACTTTTCAGGCTTAAAGCTAGACAACTAGATTTGTCTGCTAACCTAAGGGACTGTAGGCCATGGGTCACATCAATGAGCACAAGTGTGGTTGGGCATGGACAGCAGAGGGGAACTGCAGCGAGCCTGCTGGACCAGAAGCAACCAAAGAGACAGCGACCCTGCCCCCAGTCTGCTCCTCAGCTCCCCTCCTCCTTAGCCTTCACCAGAGGCTTGCTGCCCTGAGAGGTGCCCCATAGCCCCGGGCCTCCATTTGCAGCATGCTGTCACGTCTTCCTGATTCCAAAATATTCTGGTTTGTAAATATTAAAATAATGCTCCCATAGCTTCCTGCTGCACGCTGAGAATGAACCCAGACCCTGTGCCCTGAGCTGCACAGTTCCTTGTTGCAGCTCCATCTTCTCTCTCTAGACATGTGGCCTGTTGTTCCCAGATCTGTAGCTCATGGTCCACTCAGAGCTGGGCCCCTCATGGTTCTACAAGCACTCCTTCATCACAGTGACCCTTGCCCTTTGCTGAACTCTTCTCTTGATATACAATGACCAACACCTCTAGGTGTCTCAAATTCTTCAGTGAATCTTAGGTTTCATCTCCTTGGTGAGATCCTGCTCCATCCCTGGTGAGATCCTGCTCCATCACTTGGTGAGATTCTACTCCTTCCCATGATGAGATGCTACTCCTTCACTTGATGAGATCTTACTCCTTCCCTTGGTGAGATGCTACCCCTTCCCATGATGAGATGCTTCTCCTTCTCTTGGTGAGATTCAACTCCTTCCTTTGGTGAGATGCTACTCCTTCCTTTGGTGAGATGCTACTCCTTCCCATGATGAGATGCTACTCCTTCCCTTGGTGAGATTCTACTCTGTCCCTTGGTGAGATCCTAATCCATCTCTGGTGAGATCCTGCTCCATCCCTGGTGAGATGCTACTTTGTCTCTCGGTGAGGTTCTACTCCACCCCCACTGAGATCACCTCTCAGTATTCAATCCACCCTTAAGTGTCTCTAATGTGCAAATCTCTCCTGTCATTTGTCAGTTTCTACTGAATAACAGAATTATCTACATGTTTCTCTCTCCTCCAAACTGCAAGAGGACCAGGACCTGCCATATTTATCTTCCCCCATCAAAACCCCTTATTGTTCATCCTGGTCACCTGACCTGTGACTGCCATCTTCTCTCCTGGTTTCTGGAGGGACGGTCTCTTCCCAGTGAAGGGTGATGCTTCCCCCAGTGAACTGTGCCCCACAGCTTCCTCCTCTTCCTGTACTTCTCTTCCCACTAATTCTTCTCCTTTCTTTGGTCCCAGTTTCTTCCATTAGCACGGAAGCATGTTCCAGTCTCTCCTGAGGCCTTTGATTCAAATGTGTTCTCCCTCCTGCTAACAGGATAACCTCTTGAAGGGTCTTCTACAAACACTGTCCACATGGCACAAAGCTACTTCAAACCTCTGAAATCTGCTCCCCAACCCACCCCACAATAAAGTTGTTCCCACAAATGGTCACAGCTGGCTAAGCCCAAGGGACATTTCTCAGCTCCACACACCCAGCTCCTCCATGTCATCCACCCTGTTGACCATTCTTTCCTCTTTTAGTCACAGGCTTCCCTTCAGCTTCTGTGACACTTCATCCTCCTTAATACCCTGATTTCCCGACTCATCTCCTGAAAGTAGGCTTGGTTGGCATTCTGTTCTGGCACCTTCCATTCTTTCTGACTCTGCCCACTTGTTCTGAATGGTCATCTACCCACAGCTTTGGAGGTCATTACCTGAAGACTTTGGTATCTCTCTCATCTCCAGTCCAGATGTTCTTCTGGGCTTTATCCCCACATTGGTCAGTCTGTGAGATATGCTTCTTGGATGGTTGGTATGGATCCAACACACAGATCACCCTAAACCAGATGCTCATCTCGTTTCCTCCCTCCACCCAAATCCCTTTCTTATTATGTTGAAAGGCAGTGCTATCTATCAGGTTTCCCAGATGAGAGACTTGGGCCTTCCCTGAGCTGCTCCTCTCCATCTGCAAGCCTCAGAATGTGCACCCTCTTCTTGGTCTCTTTCTACTGCCCTGGTGGGGACCAGCATGCTTCTTGCCTGGGTTTCAACCTCACTCTCTGGTCACGCCACCTCCAACCTTGCTTTCTGGCAATCCATTTTCCACACTGAGGGAAAATAAATGTGACAAATGAAAATCTGATTATTCCCCTGATTACACACATCAATCACTCCAGAAGCTTATGGGACAAAGTCCAGCAGCCATGGATGATTATGAGAGCACAGGTAAACTTACTGGCCAGGCTGCCCTGGGCTTGTGCTGTGGCACCCCTAAAACTGGGCCTTCTTTGAGTTCCCTCAACAGACCACAGTCTCCCTCGAATCTGGGCCTTTGTGTATGTCTCCTGTCTCTCCATTGCTCTTCCCCCACCTCTCAAGCCCTCTGCAGCTCAACTGCCTCTGGTCTACCGAGCCTCTGAGTTTGCACTGCTCTTCCTCCAGTGATTGCTGACTCAATGAGCCTGGGTCCAGTATCCACCTGTGCACCCAGCAGTGCACATGGGTCATATTCGTGGTTTGCCTATTTACACAGCTTCATGCTCACTAGTGAGTTCACGGCCACTGTGTCTCTTGTGTGCAGCCATTACCACAGTGCCAGCAGCACTATGCAGAGCAGAAACTCATCTGCACTGAAGTCATAGTTGCCCAACCATGTATGTGCTGTGTGGTGGACCAGTGAACCTACCTCTCTGGGGAGGAAAGGCCTGCAGTGATCTGCTGCTCAGCTTGGTTACCATGTGACTGTAGCAGTGGGTCATCAATGCCATTGGGTACCATGCTCCTGCACTGCCACACCATGCCACTGCAGGGCATCCTGTCCTCACACACAGAGATGCACAAGTCCACTCAGGTGACCCATCGTGACATTTGGGCCATGTGCTGTTGTTCAGTACTGATCTTTAAGAGTGTCAGAATAGATTGATTGGCCAGGAAATATCTGTACACTCAGCCAATATCTGTACACTTCGTAACATTTATATTGAAGTCATTTGTCACCGATTATATTGAAGATCATGTTGTGCTGAATGACTAGCCATTTACAAATTGAAGTGAGATTTTCAGTCCAGTTTATAGATTCACATTGAGTGGAACAGTTTTACCTGTCTAAGATAGTTGTCCACATTGCATAAATAAATACATATTTCATAAATGAAGTTTAGTTTAATCTTAGAAGTGTTCAGTACCTAAACAGCAAGAGCTAGACAAGCGAGGGTCATCTTTTTTTAATTGCTTCATCTCATAAGTGAGGGAAAGCAGGTCCCAAGATTCAGGGCACTGTCTTAGGGTCATCTGTGACTTGGTGGCAATGCTCCCTTCCTGTCACAGGGTCATGGAGAGTCACCTGTCCCACCACCTCCATGGGCTCTTCTCATACCTGCTACTGTGGCTGAGCCACACTTCTCATCCCCAGCATGTGCCAGGCACCCTCAGCCTGGCTCAGGACCTCCTGGTCTTTCAACACCATCTTGCAATGATGCATGTTTTCAAGCTGGAATTGTAGACAAAAGCAAACTATTTAAATCTTACCTGGAACCACTTCACATAAAACAGATAAAACTGATGAAGAGTGTTTCTAGACGGTTTACATCTTCACTGTTGTAGGACCCCCATGCAATCTCAAACACCACACTTATCTAGGGAGCAGAGTTTGGCAGCAGGGGTCCCAGATTCTCTACCACTTCACCACCCCTTCTAATTAGAGAACACCAACTGATGAACAAAATGTTACCAGGTTTTCTTACCTGTCTCAATAGTGTTGAGTGCCATATCACAGTCAAACATAATGGTCGCTGTGCTCAGAGCTCTGCCCAGTCAAAGTTGAGCACAGGGACTTGTGGGAGGACAGTGGTCTGTTTGCACTTTCTCCTTCACTGACTCATTCAGCAGGACTAGGGGTGAGTTTGTTCTTGTGCATCCCCGACGGGGCTGCATCTACCAGCATCTCCACAGCACCCAAAGTACACTCAACCCAGACCCAGGAGAAGACAACGGACAGACATTATTTGGAAAATGTGCTTTATCTTCCAGATTCAGACCACCTTTAAAGCATTCAGATAGGCTTACTCTGTATTCAAGCTCCTGGTAATTCTTTAATGTCTGTTCTATACCCTTCTGTTCTATACCCTCACTCCTTGATGAAGCCATGTCTAACTCAGCTATACAAGACAAAAATCTCTTTGCAACCTCATGGCAACTCTCAGTTTCCTTCAAAACACTCAGGTTCATCATGTTATATCTTTACAGCACTTGTCTTCCATCTGTCCTGCCATTTGCTCTTCCCTGCACCGTGCAGCATGTGTCTATGTTTGGGGACGTGCTCTTGCTAACTGTGTGCCCACCAGAGCATGCTTATTTTTAATAGGTTATATATTAACTTTGTACAAAATCCAAAAATTGTAAATGATAACCCCAAAAAGCAAGTCTCTTCTGTGCCTGTTCCCACCACTCAGATCCCCTGCCTAGGGAGAGCAGATGCCACCAGGTCCTTCCATAGACCTTCTAATTATGAGCAAGTTATTATGCAACTTTCAAAAACCTTTGCTCTGCCCACCACCCTCCAACTGAGGCTCCACTGAACACCTTTGAAGTCACAACACTGGACTGACACCACAGCTTGCACAGTTACCCATATTCAAAAAAGAGCCCCACAGTCATGAGGAAGGATTCCATTCCAGGTCTGGAAAAGCCATCATTCCCAACTCAAGGCCCACCAGGAACAAGGGCCTGGTCAAGCCTGACACCGCTGCATCATGTGTTCAGCACAATCACAACCACAGCAAATACCCATTCCCATTTCCACATGCCACAACTGAAGCTGCAATCCACAAAAAAATCATCCTTTCATTTTTTCCTCCTGCCTGCTCTTGCTCAAATTAGTTGCACATAATAGAATGTATTTGGATTTTCTTCTGTATTTGCTTGAAAAATGTGTACCTGAAACCATCTTAATCTCCACTGGTGATGTGCGTGCAGTTCTCTACCTACTGTCATTCTCATGGGGAGATCCAGCCGATCCACCTGTCAGTATTACAGAGCTTGTCTAGCCTGCCCATGAAAAGTCTGCCTTTACTTACATGCAATGGGTGATTTGGCATGTGAGTCTCTCAGGCGGAAGCAGTGTTCAAGCTGTACCATTTCAGACAAAGTGTACTTTGGAAACTTCCATAGACACTCTGAACTCCCAGGACCTCACTGTGACATGGGGTGCCGAAGGACTGATCCTGCTTACCACTGTCAGCATGGGGAGCCACAGGTCCCAGGACCCCTCCATCCTGCTCTGCAGGACCCATGCTCCTTCCATCTCTACCTGACCCCTAAGTCCCCTAACCCAGTCCCTGCCAACAGCCATCCTTTCCTTTTTTTTTTTTTTGAGTTCCACTTTTTTAGATCCCATAGATCTTCTCTTCCATGCCTGATGTATTTGATCAGTGCATGGTTCTCTAGGCTCTTCTGTGTTGCTGCAAATGACTGAATTTGCTTCTTCAGGATGCACAGTATTTCCGTGTGCATGTGTTGGGGGGGTGGATGGTGTCACTCTTCTTCATTCACCTGCTGATGGACACCTAGGTTGATTACCTGGTTTTGCTATGTGAAACAGCCCTTCAGGAAGCCTGGGAAAGCTGCTTCCTTTCTACATGATGATATCATTTCCCTTGAAGGTTACCCAACTGCACTGCAGTGCTATTTATTGTCTTTCTAGAAATTTCCATCTGCTTTCCACAATGGCTGTATTAACTCACATTCCCTCCAATAGTGCACTGGGTCTTCTGTACTGCCAACCACTGCAGTCTTCATCCTCTTCATACTGTCCATTGTAACAACATCAGGTGCCATCTTGCTTTGTTTGACTTGCATTTCCCTGATGACTGAGGATGTGGGACATTTGTCATGTATCTGTGGGCCATTTGCATGCCTTCCTTTGAGAAATGTCCTTAGGTCCTTTGCCCCCTTTTCAATCAGGTATTTATTTTCTTGCTATTGTATTATTTGAATCCCTTGTGTGTTTCGAGAACAAATTGCTTGTCACTTGCATGGTTTGCAAATGTTTTTACCCTCCCATGTGCAGTCTCTTCATTGTCTCTTCACTCTTGGTTCTCTCCCTTTCTGGGAAGAATTTTAGTTTGACGCAATTCCATCTATCTACATTTGCTTTTGTTTCCTGTGCTTTTTTTATTGGTGGGGGGTGGGGGGTTCAAATTAAAAAATCACTAGCTAGGCCTATGTCAAAAAATTTTCCCTGTTTTTCTAGTAGTTTTATGGTTTCAGGACTGATGCTTAAGTTTTTAGTCCATTTCGAGTTGATTTTTTACACATGGTGTGAGATGATTTCATTCTTTAGTGGATATCCAGGCTTTCCCGATACTTTTTACCCAAGACGTGATCCATCCCCCATGATGTATTCTTGGCATTTTTATTGAGATCAACTGATCATAATTGATTAATTGGTTTTAGGCTCTCTATTCTACCTGTACAGCTTAATGCCATACCATGCTGCTTTGATTACCATAGTTGTGTTGTATATTTTGAAATCAGGTAGTGTGATACCTTCAGCTCTATTTTTTTTTTCAGGGAGCAGTTACTGGGAATTGAATCCAGGGACACCTGGCCATTGAGCCACATCCCCAGCCCTATTTTGTATTTTATTTAAAGACAGGGTCTCACTGAGTTGCTTAGCTCATTGCTTTTCTTGAGGCTGACCTTGATCTCCTGATCTTTCTGTCTCAGTCTCCTGAGTCACTGGGATTACAGGCATGCACCACAGTGCCCCACTTAGCTTCATTCTTTTTGCTTAAAATTACTTTACTTTAGTTATTTAGAACATTTTGGTATTAAAATTGCTTTTTTCTATTTCTGTCAAAATGTCATTGGATTTTTTTAATAAGGATTGCATTGAATTTGTAAGTCATTTGGGGTAATATGCACATTTTAACAATATGAATCCTTCTAATCCATGAATGTGGGCTACCTTTCCATTTATCAATTTCTTTCATCAATGTTTTATAGTTTTCAGGGGATGGAATTTTCAGTATCTTAATTAAATTTATTCCTAGGTAGCAATTGTAAATGAGTTTCTAAATCTCTTTTTTGGATACTTTGTTGCTACTGTGTAGAAATGCTACTGAATTTTATTGTTAATTTTATACCTTGACACTGTGTTGAATTTGTTTTTTATGTCTAACAGATTTTTAGTGAATATCTTTGGATACACACATACACACACATATACATATTCAAGTTATCTACAAATGGAGATGATTAAACATCTTTCTTTCTCATTTAGATGCAACATATTTATTTTACCTAACTGCTATAGCTAAGACTTTCAGCATTATATTAAATAGAAGTGATGAGAATAAGCATCCTTGTCTTGTTTCTGACTTAGGGAGAAATTTTCAGCTTCTAAAAATTGCAAATAATATTAACTATGGGGTTGTCATATGGCTTTGTTATACTGAGGTACATTCCTTCTTTAACCCACTCATTGAAAACTTATCATGAAGTGATATTGCAATTTGTCAGATTCTTTTTCACCATTAAGATGATCATATGACTTTTATAGTCCATTATAAATGTGGTGTGTCATATTTATTAATTTTCATATTCTTGCATCCCAGGCATAAATCCCTCTTGGTCATGGTGTATAAAACTTTCAGTGTGCTGTTGAATTGACTTTCCTTTTAATCTGTTGAGGAGTTGTTACCTCTATGTCCACAGGACTGTTGCCTGTGGTTTTCTTTTGTTGTTGTAGCCTTGTCTGCTCTGGTGCCAGGGTAATGATCGTAAAATGACTTGGAGGTGTCCTTCCTCTTCATGTATCTGGAAGACTTTGAGAAGGTTTGGCATTAATTCTTCTTTAAGTATTTGGTAGAATCTTTAGTTGCTCCATTAATAAAATGTCTTCAATCAGAAAGGAGTTGATCTAAATTTTGAGTTTATTTCATATAGGAAATAATAGATATCAGTCAGAGTTCAATCATAAGACTGAAGCCTTATCTGTTATCTAGATAACAGAGAAATTATACAACCAGGTATGGAAGAAATAAAGAGCAAATGGGTAACAGCAAGGACTCAGGGATGTGGGGGAGGCTGGAGTCAAGGAGAGAGAAAGCCAGAATCCAGTGACTGAAGTCAGGAGCAGTTAGGGCTGGGGTGGGGCAGGCTTGGTGGGGTGAGATGCCTGGTCCCCAGGGTGAGGCTTCACTAGGGAATGCTGTTGTCTCGGGCTATAACAGAGACCCCACTGCTGAGGAGAAGGCACAAAGTCCTGGTGCTGCGGCCAGGGGCTGAGACCAGGCTGGTTCTAAGGAGTCAACTGCCACCTCTGCAAAACATGGCCACTGTAGTAAGGAACTGCAGCCACAGGGAGGCAGCCAGGGACAGAGGGACACCTGCAACTGGGTTTCTCATGGAAGAGCCCAGGAAGGATCCTGCCTAGGGCCCTGCCTTCTCCACCACTACACTACCACACTAGCCCTCAGGAGCAACTGGTAAAGCAGCCTCAAGACAGCAGGGAAGTCATGTTCAAAATGGAGAGAAATAGCTCAGTGTTGGGCCCACAGTGGACTTGAAATTCACAACAGAACTTCCTATGTGCGAAGAATTTGAACAAACAAAAAACCAAAGATCCCCAACTCTAGCGTGGAAGTAAGGGGGTTTTAGGACCTGTGATTTCCTGCTGTTTTTTAAATATCTGCCACTGGAATATTAAGACCATGTCTCTTCCATTCTTGGAGGTAGCAACAGCACCTTAGAGTGTTCCATACCATACGATCACATCACTTCTCTGGTTGAGAAATCAGCAAGGAGGGGTGTAAGCCTTTCTTCCACTTCCACTCCGAAGTGGAGTTACTCCTCTGCCTTAAATGAATGCTCCTCTGCAGAGATGCTTAACTTAGCTGTTCACCCACGGAGAGACCCTATGCAAAAACAAGACTGTGTTTTCCTTAGGCTAAAATTAATTAAGTTGGTTTTAATTTGGTTCTTCCAATTCATACTGTAAGAGTGGCCTTCTGGTTATGTGAACAAGGTAATGGAAGACATGTACCCTGAACTGGCAATTTGGATTTATGTGTGTGCCACACATATTTCAGGCTCCATGAGAACTGGCATCCCAAGACACAAACAAGAGCTAGAACAACCTGCGCATACCACCTTTCCTTCTGTACCTGATTTAGTAGACTCAGTTCTGACATGATGTCTTCAGAGACTGTAAGTCTGGGGGGCAGCTCAGTGGTACAGCACTTGCCCAGCACGAATGAGGCCTTGGGTACAATCCCCACCACTGTAAAGAAAAAGAAAGGACTGTGAGATTGCTATTCAGAATCATGCTGATGATGGTCTGTTATTGGAGTGTGTGTGCTCACACAAGCTGTGGTAGATTAAAAATGCCCAACAATCCCTTGTGGTTTCTCCATTGGAGGAAACTTTCAGCCTCTCTTCACGGTACTGAGACAGAAGTGACAGGGTCACCACCCACAGGCCTTGTGGGGCTGTCCCCTGGACTCTGCTCCCTCTGCAGTCCAGCCCCTCCCAGGTCCTGGCATCACTGGCCACGACCCCACTACCTCCAAGGAAGGCCTGGAGACATCCCTCCACTGCAGAAGATCAGGCGGGCCCTCTCACCTTCCTCTCAGTGACAAACTGGGTGCTTCCCAAGGAGGATGTGAAGGAACAAAGACATGGGATATGATTTTAGGTGATCCTATAGGAAATGTGTTATTATTTTGACTTGTATGAGGGGGAGAAACAGCCCATGAACAGTTTAGGTTATTAATTTCCTTTAAAAATAATCTATTTAGTAAAAAGGACTACAGTTTAATCAAATCAAGCAATTGTAGAAACCAAGTTTAAATTTGGAAAACTTTTTGGAAATTCTGCTTTAAGACAAACTGGCTCAAATCCCATTTGGTGTGGACACACAAGCCACTCTATTTTCTCTCCTTTACCATAGGACTCCCTAAGGCCAAAATTCTTCCTACTCCCTACCCAATCAATTTTTCTTTTACTTAAATTACCCTGAAAATCAAGAAGCTCCTTGAAGCTTCCTGAACTGGTAGCAATATGACTGATCTTGACACACACTTGGGGCTCCAGCAGTCAGTTCCAGGAGCCCCTGCTGAGTTCTCTCCTTGCACACACATTGGCCTGTGGTTTTCACCTGAAAAGTCTGCCAGGCTCCTTCCTCAGGCCATGTGCCCTGCTCTGTGCCTTCTGCCTTCCCACATCCCCTCCCCCCGTGGTAATTCCTGCATCACAAACCCCTTTATTGTACCACCTCCAGGGTGGTGCAAGGTCACACTTTCCTCCTGGCTTCTGGACCCCACTGATGCTTCTTCTCTGCTCCTATCTCCCTGCCTTCCTCAGCCCTGAACCCTCTGCCTCCTGCTGTCCAGGACATCCTTGGCCCCAGGGAGCCCACCCACCTGGCTTTGTTCTCTTCAGGGTCTCAGGTCGGGCTCACCTGCTCTTCTCCTCCCTCTTTCTCTCCTTTAACCACCTGCTGCCTTTTTCTTGTTTTCCTGCTTTTTCCCTCACTAGGTTCTGCGTGCTCATCTTGAAGTAGGGGGTCTGTGAATGTGCTCGCTGAAGCCAAGGTAACCATCAGCCACCACCAGCATTCCCAAGTTCTCCCTGCACTTGAGTTCTGCTTAACTTGTAAGACATACTCCAGAACATTCTTACTCACAGTAAGTGACAGAACTTCTGCTCTAAAGTTGATTGGATATAAGATCACCTTTAGCTCCTGAATGAGCCTGTGTTGAACCCTAATCACACAGTCCTCACTGGTGAGTGTGGAATTTACACACAGATGAAGTACTCAATAATATCTTCAAAATCAAGGTTGCCTTCCTGTGTTTGAGCAGACTACTAATGAGTGTGAGTTTAGTGTTTCGAATGTCCTTAGTATCAAACTTGTTTGACTTTCCATTATGTTATTCTCTTCTAATTGCTAAGAAAAAGAGAGAGAAAAAAAACAACCTCTAAACTCTAAATTTGCAGGGCTTCTTTAACTTTTTTTAACTTTTTAATTTTTTTTTTATTTAGCTTTTAATTTTTTACAGACTGCATTTTGATTCATTGTACACAAATGGGGTACATAATTTCATTTCTATGGTTGTACACAATGCAGATTCATACCATTCATGTAATCATACATGTACATAGGGCAAAGATGTCTGTCTCATTCCACCATTTTTCATACCCCCTCCCTCTCATTTTCTTTTACATATTCTAAAGTTTCCCCATTATTCTCTCATTCCCCACCCCCATCCCCATTATATACCATTTGGTTTTTTGGGCTTGGCTTATTTCACTTAGCAAGATATTCTCCAATTCCATCCATTTGTTTGTAAGTGCCATAATATTATTATTCTTTATGGCTGAATAGTATTTCATTGTGTATATATACCAGTTTCTTTATCCATTCATCTGTTGAAGGACATCTAGGTTAGTTCCCCAATCTAGGTATTGTGAACTGAGCTGCTATAAACATTGATGTGGCTGCATTACTGTAGTTTGCTGATTTTAGGTCCTTTGGGTATAAGCCAAGGAGTGGGATAACTTTGTCAAAAGGTGGGTCCGTTCCAAGTTTTCTTAGGATTCTCCATACTGCTTTCCAGAGTGGCTGCACTAATTTGCAACTGCACCAGCAATGTAAAAGTGTGCCTTTTTCCCCACATCCATGCCAACATCTTTTATTGTTTGTGTTCTTGATAAAAGTCATTCTAATTGGAGTAAGACAAAATCTTAGAGCTGTTTTAATTTGCATTTCTCTAATTACTAGAGATGTTGAACACTTTTTTATATATTTTTTTTCATATATTTATTAATTGCCTGTGTGTCTTCTTCTGTAAAGTGTCTAAAAACAGGAATTCCCTCAGATTTTGATTAATTATCATTTTAAGTGACATTCTGCCATGATTAGAACATTAAGAGAAATGTGTTGCTTCAGAAATATAGAGGACTATTGATTCATGGCTACGAAGACAAATAAAAGTTTTCAAGGTTCTGTATTTGGTTACATTTTTGGACAGAAAATTACATAAAGAATTAAACTGGAAGAATGAAGAGCACTTAGACTTGTTAAGTCTAAGCTTGCCTTAAGAAAACCAATATTTCCCTTTGTAAGACCAGTTTTCAGAATCATACCTGACTTGGTATGAAAACAGTTTTCCCAAAATTATTCAGTGATTTTAATTATAATTTACTTTTCAGGAAAAAGTCTCTACTTTTTTTAAGTGACCTGAAATAAGGTTATTTTTTTTCTTTAAGTGCATAATGAGAGTTAAGATGTTACACCCAGAAAATGAGAACAAAACCCTGTTTCTCATTATGTTCCACATACATATTCTGTACTTTATGGGTAGCAATTCATATTTTATCTAATAATAGAATCTGACTTGGCACAATAAATTAAATATTAACACATTTCTTTCCTATATGTGGCATTTGAAAAGAGAAATGTGACAATGGTAATTGGTTTGATCCAATAAGAAATTTGATGTATTTGAGTCTGACAACACATATAGAAAAGTCTAACATAATTTTAAAATAATACTATCTTATTTTTAAAAAGTCTGATTTTCTCAAAAAGAGAGTTTTTAATGCCAAACTTCTGGGAAGGAGTCAGAATTGGAGGTGGAGATGACAAGTCCTGGTCCATCATTTACCTAGCTGATTCATCATCCACATCCACAAGGAGCTACTTGCACCCACTCCAGAAGTGGGGGAGGTCATAGCAGTGCCTGGCCTTCCTGGGTCCTGGTAAGAAGCAGGACACATCAGGGTCACAGTCTGCGGGGGAACCTGGGCAGCCACAGCAGCTGGCTGGTAACAAGAGTCATAAGAATTCAACAAGTGCATCTGGACACAGCCTCTGAAGTTTCCAAATCTGAGGCTAAGGAGCTACTGGTAAGGAGGCTGGGTGATCCCCAATGTGTGCACAGAGACATGTGCCCCAGTTTTATCACCTATGAAAGGCAGATAGGCATGACTTTTTTGCAGGATATTTTAGGAATAAATTATACTAAACTTGTAAAAGGAATATTATTAGATTGGGTGCATTTTGCCAAAATTGACATTGATCAATCAGTCACAGGGGTCATCAAAATGAGCAGGTCTGGATGACTCTGTTCACTTTAGTTTTCCTTTGCAAATGGTCTTCTGAATAGGTAAAGGCATGTTTCTTGTGCATTTTGGGGATAAATGAATCCAGGAATAAGAAGTGGCAATTATTTCATGCTTATTATGCATTAGGGGCTATGCATGCTCAGAATAGTTTAATCCTGACAATAATCCTGTCAGGGAAACCTGATTATCCCCATATTTACAGAAGTGGAAATAGAACCTCAGATACTAAATAAATTCCCAAATCCACATAGGCCCAAAGTTATGAAGAGGCAATGTAGGAAACCCTGCCCAAAACTTCTAACTAGGAAGCCTGTCTTCTTCCCACCACATCTGAGTGTTCAGATTCACAACACTTAAGAAATAACTGGGCTTTGTGTCTGTGTGGCCTTAGGCAGCATGATGTCAATGGTGCCTAACTATTAGGAACTCTACTACACTGCTGCATAAAAGAGTTGTCCTCCTTAGCTGTGCTGCATAGCCATGGGGTGCAGGATGAGGCAGTTACTGGAAAAATACAAGTCACAGACGTGGATCTGTCACACACTCTGCCACTCCCAGTTATCTCTAAGGACACATCTCCACACATTTCTTTTGGCCCTCTTTATATTCTAGACTGCCTCAGGATTTTTCTCCTCTCAATTTCTATGTGCACACAGCTCCAGTACTGTAAAAACATTGCTGCTGGCTCAGGCCAGCACTGTCCGTCACTACTGCCTAATTGAGAGTGCAGGGTTGTGACAGCAGTCCATGCTGACGTGCCCAGCCAGCAGAGCTAGAAGACCATGGTGGGTAACCACAGACTGACTCCAGTGAGTCAGTGGACACCATGTACACTCTCAGGAAATTTACTCTGGATTAGCATTCAAAAGACACTTGGGTTTTTCCACCACATAATTGATAACGTATAATGCACCAATTAATAAAACTGTTCTCAGGAAATGGGATGAATGGGCGGATATGATCTTTGAAGTGAAACAAAAAGGGATTTTCTGTTAGAGGAACCCATTTACCATAATCAAAAGAATACCTCCTTCCCAAACCACCAGGGTCCTTCCTAAGTGTGGCAAATGGCATTTACTGCTCTTCTGACTGAGGTCTTGCCTATTCCAAGGGGTGCCTCCAATCTGCCCAACCTACTTACCCAGGGTCTTCCTCTGTGAATCCATTGGCACAGTGTGTCTCAGCCACATGGCTCAGTCACCACCTCATACTGTGCCCTGGGCTTCCTTCCTGCACATCGTCCTGACACCATACTGAAGTTTGACAACCCCCGCATCCCCACCCACTCTCACCTTCCCCGTGGTAACCGAGTCACCAGCCATGGTTCTGAGTGCTTCCTTGGCTGCCAGCATCTGGTGTCTGTGCTGTAAGCCAAGTGCAGCAGCCATCTAATCTGTCACTGCCACCTCCTACCCTCTCCCAGGGCAAATTATGCTTGAGATTTTCAATGAACTTCTCAAACTTTTCTTTTTCATCCAATGATTCTTTCTCAAGTAAGTGGCAGTCCTGATTTAAAGGTTTTAAAATATACTATAATGATTTTAAAACCATTCTGCCTCTCAAACAAACTCAAATTGAAGGCCAATACATTGGATTTAGCAACATTTACAAGCATGTGAGTTTTCACAGCAGTAGTGGATTCTCTCAGACTGAGACATTGAGGTTCAGGGGGCTCCTACTCCCTCCAACTCCCACCTCTGCTGCCCCAGCCTTTAAGTCAAGAGGCAGACCTGCCTTCCCATCTCTACTTAACTGTTACTTTACTTTTCACTTACTTGTGTTTCAGTGTTGGGGATGCAACCCAGGGCCTCATACATGTTAGGCAAGCGCTTTTCTGCTGATCTGTACTTCCATGGCCTCAGGGTCATGCTCTTCAACCACCACTCACTTATGTCCCCTTTCCACTGTTCTCCCCATCAGCCCCTGTAGCTCACCCTCCACTGGACAGCAGGTACCTCAAAGCAAGGCCTCACTTATTCTCTTATTTCCAGCAGCTAGCACTGTGCCTGGCATGTAACAGGTGCTCAGCAAACACTTATTAAGTAACAGGTGCCCTCCGGAGAGTGGACCACAGCACTTTATCATTACAAGTCTAGGTGAATGAGAGTCACCAAGTACAAGGCAGTCCTTCATCTGAAGGGACTTCAGAGAGCCCCTTTAGGACTTGGATGACATCCCTTGGGTGCAAACAGCAGTGAGGGGAAAGACTGAACCTGAACGGACTGTGCCAGTGTCTTATCTAAGCTTCAGGATCTTCAGGATGGGTTCCACAGGTTCTTTGTTCCAGTTATTGGAGGAGATCTGCCCACTCTAATGTCCTACAGAAATAAATTCAAGAACAGAGGGGCCTACTTATGTTTGGGTAATTTGAGAAAAGTATCACACATTATAACTCAGGTGACAGTGGTGTCCATAGGGAACATATTACGATCAGCCTTGGGCATCTCTGGATCTGTGTTCATGGTAGTCCCTTTCCATAGCACAGTGGTGCTCAGGGCCACTTGTAGTGTCTTAAAACAATGAGAGACTCCAAGAAGTTTTTGTTTATGTTGATTACTTCTATCATAACTTAATATACTTTGAATCACAACAAATATATAAAATATTTATGTATCATTTCAAAGCAAAGCCAGCAAATCTGCTACATACTAATGTAAGTAACACATTCTCTAAGAAACAAACTTTCCAAAGAAAACAGTTCAGTGAGAAAAGTCACCCTGTTATACATTTCTGTAAACCTCTTTAATGTCTGGCTTCATACACTGCAGCTGGGTTCTCATGCCACTTTTTTATTCAATCTGTTGCTATTTGTTTTGTTTGAAGTAAATGAGGAAATTGTGGTTTCACACAGATAAACAGTTGAAAAATGAAGAGGTATTTTAATAACCTTTCCAAACAATTCAGGGTATTATTCTTCAATGTTACACCAAAACTCAACAAGTGACAGTTTCTCAAACCTTATAATTGCAATGTGGAACATGAAACCACATCAGTAAGTTTTTCATAGTGCATTATGCTAAAATCTATTGGTCTGTTCTGCACTTTGAATGGATTTTTAACTGATGCATGACTTTTTAACATCATGTCACTAATCATTTGGAAAATACTGTTTCACCCTGTCATGCAAATATTTCAAATGTTGATACATTTTACTGTACAATATCCAAAACCACATTAAGTGAAAGGATCATGACTGTACGAGAGAAGACTGAATGTTGGGAAGTATGGTGGCAGATATAAGTTCTCTAAATTCCGTTTTTTTTTTTTTTTTTTTGCAGTGCTGGGGATCGAACTCAGGGTCTTGTGTTTGCGAGGCAAGCACTCTACTAACTGAGCTATCTCCTCAGCCCTCTAAATTCTGCTTCAAATTTTTTTTTTTTTTACTGAAAACACATATTGCTGAAGGTTTACCTCAAAGCAACAGGTTTATTCCATTCATTTAGGAAAAAAAATATCGGCCAGTGTACAAGTCTGAATAAGCAGTGTGTCAATTTTTCCCTAGAGTCACATGAAAAGGAAGCGTGTTCTGTGAAGCAGCCGGCCAGCCTGGCTCCCAGCTCAAGGTCCCAACACCTGGGTCAGGACAGACCGTGCTGCCCCTGGCACGCAAGGACCACTCTGCGTGCTTATGTTTGGCCACAGAGAACATTAAAAACTCACAGGCAAAGGCTAAAATTTAATTAAATGAATAATTTTTATTGCTTGATCAAGACTTTCCCAAGTGGAGCTGACAATCGTGGCAGTATGAAGCCAAGTGACAGTGAGGACAGGCTGGTCTGCAACCGAGGGCCGCCATTTCCCACCATTGTTTTTGTATCATTAGTGCAAATGTCAACACCATGTTTTTTTCTTTTCCTGTTTTTTTTTTTTTTTTTTAAAGGCAAACCAATGTCTCAGAATCAAGATGAGGACAGCTCTGGCCTCGCAGACCTCCCACAGACTGTGGGCCACATTGGAGACCTGCCAGCTGAGGTTGCCACTGGCAGTCCTCATGAAGAGCCTGAACTGCATTCTTGACCTTTTAATCATTGTGGACTGGCTTTTCCTGTTGAATATTTGTGCCTCTCGTGTAAAAAGCAAGTTTGCACATAAGTAAAATGTGCCACCACTTCAGTATTTCTATTACCCCATGCTGCAAAATCTCTAAGTCAGCTATCCTTGGTTCCTTTTTATTTCAAAACACCTGGTGCTCAGAGAAGTTTTGTCCTAAGGCAAATAACTATCAAAATCGAGGATTAAATATAGGTCTGTCTGACTAAATACCACAAGTGCTGTCTGACATGGCATGCTGCCCAGCCCCTCTAAACACCCAGAGGGTGCATGTTTTAAATAGTCAATGCCACTGGGGTCACCAATGACCCAGTTTTTAAATGACAGGGTACCTTAACAGATGGGAATCCTGAGGTTTCACTTGAGGACAATTTCAGGAATTCTTTTACAGAGCCCTTTTACAGAGCTCTTCCAAGATCTGTCCCATAGTCGTGGGTCTGCATTTCATGAGCTGAATTAATGACAGTGATTCAGTTTCTTCCCCATGGCAGTCTGACTCCATGTTTCTGGTTTATCTGGACTCTCACCAACACTGTGAAATTTACAGCTGGATTCTGAGAGCCCATCGTACTGAGGAGGGAATTGACCTCTAAGAATGCAACAGACTCCACCCACCTTTGCCTTCAGGCGTTTACACTCCATCTGCTTCCCTAGATACCAGGTAACCCAGACCAGGGGACTCCTTAGAGAGACCAGCAGAAGGACTGGTGCTTTGTAAGGCTACAGGGTTTTCCTCCAAGCTCTCTCCCCTCCTGGTCAAACTGCTAGGATTGTGAACTCATGGTCTCTGTCCCCATCACTCCATTTCCTCTCCCTACAATCTGGCTCCTTCACACCACCCACATAAACTAGGGCCACACAGGTCAAGATCACAGGGACACTCTCCTCAATAGGGCTGTCACGATCTGTCTGCTGCGTTCTACCCTGGTGGCCAGCAGGTCCTAGACACAGGCGCTTCTTGTTCTGTGCCTTCCTTTCTGGTCTTCATTTGTCTTTCACAAACCCTCTTCCTCTTCAAGTGCCTCCCACGCCATGTCCTGCTATTGCATCTGTATCCACCCCTGGTCCTCTCTTCCCACCTGCCTGCCTCCTCCCTGACTTTGCAAGTCTTCGTGCTGAGGCCTTCTGAGGTGCCCTTCCAGCTTGAACCCTCTCTCTCCAGGAAATCCCCTCTGGCTGCCAACATGCTGACATCACCAGCACCCCCAACTCAACAAATGTAAAACAGAGCTCAGCACAGTGCCCCCGCTTCTGCCCTTCTCTGTGTGGGTGTCTCCTGCTTCAGGTCACCATGGCCTGCCTCTTGCCCAGCCAGAAATTGGAGCAGCCTGGACTCCTCCCTGCCTTCCCCTCCATGGCCCAAGAACTAGCCCCTCTATTCCACTGCAAAATACCTCTGGAACATAGTATCTCTGGAATTGCTGGCTCCCAAGTGGCACTTTCGCTTCCTCCGACCTTTGTCTTCTGGAAATGACTTTCTCTCCCCATTTTTCCTCCACAGGGGTGCCAGAGGAAACTTCCTAAAACAGGTATCTGAAGACACTTTAAAACCTAAAGATCTGTCCTGGCCTAAAACTTGTAAGAGCTCCCAGAACATCCAACACGTTCAGGGAAACTCTGGCTCTCAGGGTCACCAAGCCTGATGTGGTCTGGCTTCTATGCACCACTTGAAGCCCACTCTCTCAGGTGTCTCAGTTACCAGGACACACCTTACACTTTGACACTTCTCGACCTTGTGACTTATTTCTGTTTGTGGAATGTTCCACCCCTCCCCATCTTCTTTTGCTTGGAATTCTCTTCCAGGTGCTCCAGAGCTCTATGCCAAACCACTACCACCTTCTGCAGGGAGTTGACTGCTTCTTCTTCTGGGCTCACACAGGACCCTCAAAGATATTTCATGGGGCTGAACACATTTGCATTTATGCCTGTCTCCCCACTTTGCTGTGAGTTCTTTAAAGGTGGACACCATGTCTTACTTTTAAACCTTAGCACTTAAGATATACCTGGTACACACAGCAGAAATTTAATGTTTCTTAATGATGGTCTAAATGACCTGCTCTGGGTCATACATCAAGTGCAGAAGTCACTTCTACAGAGGAGGGGAGATCCAGGGCTGCGTTTCCCCCACCTCATCTGCAAAATATAAGCCTGCTATGATCTGAAATGTCCCTTTTAGTCTTTAAAACTGTTTTTTGTCATTTAAATGGTTTCATAAATCCACCTATGGCAATAATGTCATCTAGTAGCCACAAAACTTTAGGAGTTGAATTGGACTGTCCTGTAACCAAGGATTTAAAGGTATTTAACAAAAAGATCATAGTTCTTAGTGTGATCTCGGTGAGGCTGACTTCCATCTTATTTATCTTCATTTTACTAACAGAATGAGAAGAGGGAAGGTGTCTTTCATGCTTTCAATACTGACACTATATTTTAATAAACAGTATATTCTTAGAACTTAACACTCCAAAACTCAAGTCTAAAAAAAAAAAAAAATCAGGTTTGCTAGAAACTAGATTCACAACTGCGAAATGAGATCACTAAATCACTGGGTACTTTCTTCCCTGCCCCACCACCCCTGTTTTCCTAGGCTCTGGCCAGGTTGCTAATTAGGTAATTTCTAATCCTAATTACCTAGTCAGCCTTAAGGGCTTCACACACTGTTCACTGGTCCTGTAGGGTCGCTTTTAAATTATTAAAACAGCTGCTGAATTTCCACCAGAGGAAGCTGGTCTGTGCCAATTTGAAGCAGTACTGAGTGCGCTGTGGTCAGCAGAGGTTGGTTGGAAAGTGGGCCACAAATGCACAGCTTGCACACTCAGCGTTCCGCCTCCATCTGACCTCCAACCTTCTGGGTTTAACTCGTCTCTCTACCGCACCCCTAAGCAAACCCCTCCATTGTACACCCCATTTGCCTGACTGGGAGGGTTCTGCGCCCACATCCCGCTGGATTTCGCAGCTTCCTCAGGGTCTGGGAGGCCTCCCTCTCCTCCCCTGGGTGGCAGGGAGGAAAGGAAAGTAATGTGTCCCCGCGATTCTGCCCGCCAGCGTCCTGTTTGAGAGCGCTGGGTCGCTGGGCGTGGTGTGTGGGGGAAAAAGGGGGTGTTTGTGTGTGTGTGCGCACGCGCGTGTGTGTGTGTGTGTGTGCGTGCGTGCACACCCTGGCGCGCAGCAGGAGGGAGGGAAAGGGGGACAGGGGGAGGAGGCGGGCAAAGCAGGAAGGAGGCGGAAGGGCAGCAGTGGGGCGGGAGGTGGAGAGGCTCAGGCTTGAGCAGTGACACTAGGAAGTGCACACACAATCCCAGCTCCGGCCACACAGAGCGGAGCCCTGCGCCAGGCACCGGCTGCACTCTCCCACTTACTGGTGCGCCCAGCGCCCTGGGTGAGTGGCTGCCTGCAGACCTGCCCGCCTCGCTGCATCCTCCCTCCACCGGGCCACATGCTCCGCTCCCTTTGAAAGGACCTCCCGCCGCTTCCAGGCTCTGCCGGGTTCCCTGACCCACGCTGCTCCCGCTCCATTTCGCTGCAACTTTGGCGGCTGCCGCGGTGCCAGCTCTTCGCTGATCTTTGAAGTTAGCGGCGCCCGCCGCAAAGTTGGGACACTTGGGTGGGCTGATTTTCCTCTTATCTGCTTCCGCCCCTGCCCTACCGTCCTCTTGGTTCCTCAGTACCAGTGCTTAGCATCTTGGCTGGAGCCAGGACGTGGACTGTTTCATACACCACACCTCGGGGTGGGATCTTTCCTCTGCCGCCTGGAAGAGCAAACATATTTTAAGGTAAGTGCTAAAGGAAAGCAATCCCTGACTCCTGGACGCCTTAGCCCGCCACCCCAGGACTGGCACAGCAGCTTCACACCGAGGGCTCAGCCAGACCAAGCTAGGCTTGCTTAGGCTAGCTCGTCCCTAAGCTAGGAAGGACCCAGGGAGGTTTCGAGGGCGCCCGACCCAGAGGAGCATAAGGGTCGTGGAGCAGGTCCTACTCGATTTTTCTAGCCAGTTTCATGGCCAGATGGCTCCGTACTGTTAGGAGCTGGAGGGAAAGCGCACGGGCCAGGGAGTTCTGGGAGCTTCGTAGCCGGTGCAGCGAGTCCAGGAAGCCTCAGAGCTTCCATCCTGGCTTGGTCCCTCCTGCGGGGCAGCCAGTCACCTCTCTCACCGGGCTTATGCCTCTGCCTGCAGCCCGAGAAAGTCCGCAGGATCAGGTCCCACAGCGCACTGAACTCCCGCTCCGCCTTCCCAGGGATTCCACCACTCCAGGTCTGCTTTTGTACTCTACGTTGCTGGCTAGCGCCATTAGAGAAACTAACGCTCCTGCGGGGCAGCCTTGGGCGGCTCCTCCTGTGGCTCTGGAGCAGAGCGCCACCAAGGGACGCCCCTCTGGCCGCAGCCACCTCCATCTGGTGTCGTGCCTCGCCCCCTCTGTGCGCTAGTGGGGTTTGCCCCCGCCTGCATCGCCTATCCTCCGCCCTGATCCTCTCTGAGGTTCATACTCTCAGGAGCCCAAATGCATGTCACTATTTTAATTAGTAACTATCATAAAAAAGCTAGAACTCTGTAATGGGCCTAAATTACTATGATGTGTGGTTTAAATTACGCATTTATTTCAGCAGAAATGAAACCATGAATATTAAAACATCTTTTAATCACTTGCAGATACAGCTTTTATTTCTGAAGATGTAACAAAATATATAATTGAAAAATACCCTCCAATGAATGAGGTAATCCCCCACCCTAAGTGATTTGTCCTGGGTCTTATTAACGTTCATGTGGTAAAGCATGAATGTTAAAGAAAAAAGACCAATGTCACCAGCTTGCCCAGACCCAGGGAGGGTCTGCATTGGAACTCGCAATCGTGGGTCAGTCTTCAGATAACCTGGAGAGACATTTTCAATGGCGTCCTGAGCCTGGCAGTTCAAATCTTAGTTTTCTCACTTGAATTGCTCTTCCAGACATTGCATCTGACAGGGGAAAGGGTTTTAAAACTTTAACAAATCGTTTGATATGAAGGAGAGACGTTGGGGTGAGTCCACAGCAGCCTTCCTGTCTTCGTTTCTGTAGTAGCCTACCTAGAGAGCTGAATGTGTATTTTAAAACTGATTGCTTTTGTTGTCACCACCCTTAGAAGAAAGCATCTCTCATTTTTGGTATGACAGACGGACACTGGGATGGAGTCATGTGCCTGAGCTAACAGCACAAGAGCAGCTGAGGGACTCCTCAGCCTCCCTCACTTGGTTTCTCACATTGGGTCGCTGATTCCAGTGATCAAGGCAGCCATGAGTCCTCTGCCCTTCCTGCTCCCTGTCCCCTGGTCTGTCTTGCCTTGGAGAGCCAGGCACCAGCAGGAATAGCTGGTTATGTACAGAACCTGACCAGTCAGTTGCCACCCATTAGTCACTAAGAAAAAAATGTGTGACTCAGCCTTGTGTGTTGAGTGGCAGGCAAGCAGAATCTATGCAGACCACTCAGCTTTCTCATCAGATTTTGAAATAATTTATAAAATTTTAAAGCATTTATTTTGGAATTATTGTTCTGAGGAATATAACTTATCTGTACCCTGTTGGTCCCCAACCATTTAGTAGAAACCACAGCACCTTTGAATAGTTACCAAGTAAACCATATGAAATTGTTGGTTTGAAAACTGATTTCAAAATCCAACTCCTGCTCTATTTAAATACTCCATTTAGAAATACATTGTATTTTATGTGGTAAAGTTAGGGCACTTTCTGCTTTATATTTGCTCTTTATTACAGAGGGAAAATGAAACCACTCTAGGGTGTGTGCAGTGTACTTGGATGTCAGTTTCCACCCAGGAAGAGGAGTACATACTTTGCCGCTGTTTTTAAGCAGACAGTTGCACAATGGGACCTGTAAGACAAGACTGCTGATATTCTGTTATGCCACTTGGCAGTAGTTGACCATGAATCCCATTATATTTCTGGGGGAAATCACCCCATTTCAGTGTGCTGCTGTGTTTGTCCTGATGTGTGCAGACTCCTGGAATTTTCCCTTCCAGATCCCACAGGGCCAAAGCCAGTGCTGGAAGCAGGAATATTTTTGGTAGTTCACTTTCTGAATACAAAACCCAAAGATGCAAGATCCATGCCTTCCATTTTTCTTTTGTGTTTTACTAAAAACTGCAAACCAAAAAATCCATGAATTTTAGTCTTTTGAAATATTTAGAAAACATGAAATGCATATGGTACTATGAATTCTGTCAAGATTTTCTAAAAATGTTGCTTATTTTGCATTTAAAAAATTAAGGGTAGAGTGATCAGTGTGGAATAAAAACAAAGTAGCAACATAGTAATACTTGTCCTTGGATTTTCCCTGAGAGCTGAAGAGACAGACCTGACTCCAGAACAGCTGGGCACTGGGTCCTGATATGATGCCCATGTTTTCAAGAACTGACTAAGCTAGAATTATTTAATTTCACTTTAAAGTCTACAAGCCTCACATTTATAAGAAATGTCCGTAGTTTACATGTCACTCTACTTTCAATAACTTCCTGATTTTTTGGAAACAGATTTATTTCACTAAACTGGTAAATGGCCCTTGACTTTCATTTATCAATGTTTTTCTATAGCAGATTTGAACATGATGCTCATCTGATGTCTCATATATTTCTCTGAAGTATTCTGACCTCACTTGTGAAAACTCCAGATTGAATCTTTTCTTTAAGGAAGAAAACTATGACTGAAATTGCATAAATGGATAGCTGAACTGTCCAATGTGTGTTGTAAATCTTCCTCTGAAATAACTTGCTGCCTTTTTAGAGAGAAAAGAATTCATTTTTAGAGAGAAAAGAATTCATTTTATAAAATAAGGTTGTGTTGAACTTTGAAGGAACTCTATAAGAACTTATTATGCACTATCAGAAATTAACTAATTTGAGTGGAATTAGTAGGCACTGCTCTGTAGTGTGGAGACCATTAAACATAATAATCAGGTTACAGAACTCACTCAAGTTAGAAGCATGCACAAATTTCCGACTGGGATAATTTCAGCTCACACCACAGCTGGTGACAGCTGAAGTGCATGGAGATGGTACACATTTGTGGGTTTCTTCAAAGAGGAAGTCAAGACAGCACTCTCTTGCAACTGCATGCTGGAAGAATGCACACTCCACGGCCTGAAGACACAGCCAAGACAGGGACTTTAATCAAGTGTATGTTCTATCAACAGCTAAAAGTCACATCAATGTCTGGTGTCCTCTGAGGCAATACCCTTCCCTACACAGATGTAGGTAAAATGAGATGGAAGGTTAACACTGAATGTAAAATGAGACTGAAGTAAATAGATCTGAACTCAGAAAGTCCTGAGAAATGGTTTTTGACATCACTGTGACTTTTTAGAATCATAGCATAGGAACCATGAACAACTCTCTTTTATACCAGGGCTGTTGATACTGTTTTCAGACAGTTGACACACACTAAGGAGACAGCACCATGCACTGACTTGGAAATACTGTCTTTAAGAAGGAAAAGTAATGCTCAAGGACCCAATTTGCTCAGGAGCAGGCCCTCCAGCTTAGATGCTGCTGGTGGGAAGTGGCCAGGGACCTGTGTCTGATCCCCCTTCACTGCACACCGCAGTGAGACATGACCCACATGGGGGCATGCACACCTCGAGATTGCCTCCCTGCCTCCTGAGGTCAAGGCATATGCAGAACACCAATGCTCTCTTATTGGGCACATTGGATGGCCACTGAACAGCAACACCTAGCAGACGTGACTGTCTCCACAAAGTGAAAGGCAAGGCAAAGCTTTGACAGCATAGCCAGCCCTGTCATGCTGCAACCTGGATGTTGCTAGGGAGTGCACATCCAATCCCCGGATGGACCAGGATGCTCACCTCAGCACAGAGTGCTACATTGTAGAACATGTATGTACATAAGAGCATTTTACATATGATTCTAATAAGTTTTGGGGCCACATAGCACAGACAAAGGCTGCAAAGTGAGAGGTCTTGGTCTGAGAAAGCCCCCAAGTAAATGACCAGATCGTACTGCCTATTGTGTGCATGTAGGAATCTGTAACAATGAGCCCACTACTGTTTACGGCCAGTGCACCAAGAGTAACTTTTAAAAGGGAAAAAAGACTTAGGATAATTTTTAAAGATGATGTCAGATAAATAGGATAAAATATGTAAAATTTTAAAAAATATTTAAAAGCCCCAAACAAACTAGTCACTCTCAAGAGTATTCTTGCTTGCTTATAAAAACATTGCATAATTCTATCATCAATCCATCTTGCACCCCATTATGTTCTGAAAATGTCAGTATTCTGAAAGTTTTGAAAAATGCTCTCTTTTTTCATGTGTGTTGTTACATTTTGAAAATGTTCCTTGAAATTTCACTGTTTGTTCATAACATCAGTTATCTGCTAATGTTAAAGTTGTTTCTTGTGCTTTGATTTCACATTGTAAATGAAAGCACTTGTATTTATTACAGCATCCTAATCCTGAATGACCACGGTTGTTTATAAGGTACTTCCACATCCACTGCTCTTCTTCATCTTCAGAGCAGCCCAGGACAATTATGCTGTGCCTTTCTGCTCATAAGAAATCTGAAACCAAGTTTCAGGGAAGAGACTTGTCTGACTCACAGAAACTTTAAATAAAGTGGTTAATCTCTGGCTTCAGAAGCAAAATTGACAGAAATGTCTACCAATTTCAAGTTGAGATGAAGGCCAAATAAATTTGCCTAGATACAATTTGCTTAGCATTTTCTCACAATTTAATGATTCAAAATGCCTTTTATTTACCCTAAATCCACAAGCTCATCCCCATAATCTAAATGTTTGCTTGCTTGTTTTTGGTAGTAATGTATTAGGTAAGTGTTTTTGGAAGCTCGTCAAACTCTTTCACTTTTACATTGTTATGAAAGCTAAAGCATAAACAAGTCTGAGATTAAGAACCACTCTGGTTCTTCAGGACCAAAAGGACTGGCCCTGATAAATAGGTAAGTAATATCCCACATCTGTCCTGGAAAGTCTTCCTTGATGGGGATCACTGAATGCGAGGTGGGGTGTCAGCCCCTGATTGTGGTGGGTCCTGAGGCTGACCTTCTGGCCCTGACACTCCAGCTGCATCACGCATGTCCTGCTCCCTCATAAAGGTAAAGGACAGTGTTGGCTTCTGCAAGAAGTCCACTCATGACCATGAGATCCCTCTTGAAGGCAGATTCCTCTGCCTTTCTCCAGCCCTTGGGAGTCCAACAGTAGCCATCATGCAGGGGAGTTCTGTGCTCCAAGATTCCCTGCCTGTTGAGTTTGAGCTCTCCTCTAGTAGACAGACTTAAACACACCTTGGAGACAAGTCATCTGGAAAAGGAAAGAGAAGACATGCTTTTTTTTTAGTAAGTAGAGCACAAGAAGAAAAACTGAGATTAGAATAGTCACAAATGTATTTGAGACATGTAATCCATGATATGGAGACATTGCACTGGTGCCGGGCCATCACAATTGACGTGCTGCAGAATCCCCTTTGAAACTGGTGGTGCTTACTAGTAGTTCACTAGTTGCTCCTCCAGGGCTTACTAGTGGTTCACAGGTTGTTCCTCCAGGACTTACTTTAGTTCACTAGTCTTTCCACCAGGTTTACTACTAGTTCACTAGTCTTGCCACCAGGGCTACTACTAGTTCACTAGTCTTGCCACCAGGGCTTACTAGTGGTTCACTAGTCTTTCTTTCAGGGATTACTAGTGCTTCATGAGTCACACCATCAGGGCTTATAGTGGTTCATGAGTCATTCCACTGGCACTAGTAGTAGTTCTCTGGCATTCCTCTGGTGCTCACTAGTAGTTCTCCTGCATTCCTCTGGTGCTCACTAGTAGTTCTCTGGAATTCCTCCGGTGCTCACTAGTAGTTCTCCAGCATTCCTCTGCTGCTCTCTATTAGTAATTCACTAGCTGTTCCACTAGTCCATTAACAGTGCAGCATTCTTAAGGGTCAAGAGCTGAAGTTAGGTATTTTTAGGATATTTTAAATAAATGATTTCAAAAGTATTGTGTGAGATTGGTTCAGTGAACCAATGAGAGCAATTATAGACAGAGGAAAGACTATTACGGATATTCTACCAGAGCTTTCACAACAGGAAGGATCCTGAAGGCATTCACCCATACCCACAGTGGTACATCAGCCATGGACTTCGTCATCATCTTGTAGAGATCTCCACCTTTGAAGTGTGTGCACACTGGCAAAGCAGGGCACCCACGGGGCAGCCTGATGACCCCTTTCCTCTGGTGCCTCAATCTCGTACAGATTCCAGCACCCACCAGCTGCAGCCTTCTCCTGCTGTCTCCCTAGTTGTTGCAGGTTTATATTCCTCTATTATTTCATCATACTTTGATATAAACTTCCTTAGAAGTGATTGTGGGGTCTGTTTGCCTCATCTGCCCTTTGAAAGTGTCCTTTTCTCAAATCATCTCTTAATCCAGAAATAATAATGCAGAAATCCTGGGAACAGGTCCTGATCTACACCGCTCTAATCCAAACATATGCATTTTAAATCTGCTGCTGCATCCACTGCCCAGAAGCCATGACCCATCCAGTATTGAGCCTGTGATAATCCAGCTTTGTTTATTAAGCAGTGTGGATGTCCTTAGACAAAGTGGGTGATTAGATGTGTAAACTCCTCCCTTGCTCTGTTTTAAGAAAGCAGCTCCAAAGGTAACTTGCTGTGGGAGAGGACATGGCAACTTGTTTGAGAAACTGGCCCCATTCTTGTGAGTCAATGGAAGACTTCTCATTTTAAATGGACATTTGTGTCCATTATGTCCTTTGATCTCATAATGGCCCTGAGAACAGTTTTCCACTCTGCAGATGAGGAAATGGTTGAAGACAGAGACTCTGCAGACAGAAGCCTGCCAGCGTGGCTGCAGTGGACTTCTCCTACTCAGGTCTTTTCACCCTGCATCAGTGATCTTTTCTTCTTTGACTTTGGCAGCCTTTTGGCTCCCCAGAGGTTTTACAGCGCTGTTTTGCAGTCTCACTGCAGAGAGTCAGGAAGCCCCTCACTCCACTGGAACACTCCCTCTCCCTTCAGGGTGGCATCTGTCAGATAAGCCTTTCCACCACTGCACTTCAATTTCCTTTGCTCTAATGCCCTGCTGGTCCCTGGGTGAGCTTCGGAGCATGTGACCTGCAATCCTCTTTTATCTGGTAATGGGCCCAGAGTAGCTGGTGTCCTCCTGGGCTTAGTGGGGCCAGATATTCCTCTCCTGGTGAGACTGCCCAAGCTGCGGTGAGCCAGGGTGCTCTCTGGTCCTTGTGGCCCCTTTGGTGGCTGATAGGTGTATCAAATTCCCAGGTGTGAGGCCTGGGTGGCTGATGTCTGTCCTTCCCTGACCCCTCTGTGTCCTCATTGGTTGAAAGTCCCTTCTAGTTCCCTGCTTGCTCAGTGCTCATCCTAGAAGGGCTGGTCCTCTACTCACCTCTTCCTGCTCTGGCTGCTGGGTTCCTCCTTGGTTGGCCTCCTGGGGTTTCTGGCTTGACCACTGTCTCCTTGTCCACTGGCATAGGCTGCAGGAGCACCAGGGCCCCACCAGGGGCAGCATAGAACAGGGAGGCTTCCCTTGGAAAGCTGGTGATGGCCCTGCCCTGCTGATGGCCCTGATGTGTGTCACATAACGAAGGCTGGACCATGATTTATTTGATCAAAGGTTTATGGAAGATGCAGCCCATGTGTCCAGCAGATGTAGCTGGCAGAATTCCCAAAGCAACTTCTGAAACCAGGTCTGTCTTAGGGCAGGGGTAGCCCTGAACAAAAGGAGTTCAGACCTTGCTTGGGTAGTGGGTGGGCAGAACAAGGAGAACCTTACCATATTCAAGGTGCTTTGGAAGGTCACAGTGTTTCCTGAGACAGATGGAAAGAGCCTGGAGCCCAGGTTTGCTGTGATGGATGGTGGGGAGCGGGGACCTCTCCAAGGCCATCTCCTGCTTCCAGTTCTGTCCTGGCCCCTGAACTGCAGCTTGTGCTGTCACACTGTGTTCCACAGGTCATCGGCCAGTGCTGTCCCTGTGCTATACCACTGTAAGGAGAGGTGTCTTGCTTCCCCAGTGCAGGGTCTTGGCACTCTCTCAGGGTTCCCTCCTGCCCAGTGATGGCAGTGGACCTGTCTGCTCTCTCCTCCTCTGAGCTCCTCTGGCCTTTCTCCCTCTGCCTGTCGAGTTCACTCCCTGTGGCCTCTAGCTGTTCCTCTGCTGGGGCTGCTTCATATTGGTGTCCAGTGGCCTCAGATACAGGGCACTTTCCAGAACTAGAACATGACTTGAGAATTCTTTCTTCTTTGGAAGAAGGAACTTTTGACCAAGTAGTGTGCCTCAAATATTATGCATGCCTTCACCTGGAATAAAACTCAAAGAAGCAACTGTGTGTGCATGTGTGTGTGTGTGTGTGTGTGTGTGTGTGTGTGAGAGAGAGAGAGAGAGAGAGAGAGAGAGAGAGAGAGAGAGAGAAAGAGCAGGCATGTGAATGTGTGTGCATGTGTGAGTAGTGTGTATGTGTATGTATGTGCATGTGAGTGTGTACATGTGTGCATGTGTGAGCATGTATGTGCGTGAGTGTGTGCATGTGTGCATGTTTGTAAGAGTGTGAGTGTGTGTGCATGTGTGTGTGCATGTAAGAGTGTGTGTGTGAATGTGTGTATGTGTGATTTTGTATGTGTATGAGTGTGCATGTGTGGGTGTGCATGTGTGAGTGTATGTGTATGAGTGTACATGTACGTGAGTGCATGTATGTACATGTGTGCATGTGTGAGCATGCATGTGTGTGTGCATGTGTGCATGTGTGTAAGAGTGTGAATATGTGTGTGCCAGTGTGTGAGCAAGAATGTGTGTATACATGCATGTGTGGGCAAATGCATGTGTGTACGTGTGCATGTGTACTCCTGTGTGTGTGTGTGTGTGTGTGTGCATGTTTGTGTGTATGCCTTCTTTCTTCAAGGTGTTCGACAGATCCCATTTCTCATCAGGACCCTGGAGATCAGTGAAGTGTTTAAACATCTACATCCGTATGAAGATATGTATCTATGTGTCTGTGGACACAGGTATGCAAATAGATAAAGACAAACAGATGCATGTGCACTTTCTTGTGAGGATCTGGTGTTTTAACCCAGGATGCTGTGGGCTGAGCTACATCCCAGCCCTCTTGGGTTGTGTTTTGAGGAAGGGTCTTGCTGATGCCTGGACTGGCCACCCTCAGACCTTGGCCTCTGAGCAGCTGGGATGGCAGCAGTGCTCACCTACTCACCACGTGCTTCTCCACGTGTCCATTCTCCCTGTATCTCTCCTGTGTGGAGAGCACCTCACTTCTCTCCACTTCACTTTTGCAAAAAGAACTCAAGAAAGTCGAGATGGCAAAATCTGCAGCTGAGGAAAGATCACCCTTCACTAACTGGATGACCACTAGGTCCATCACCCAGAGTAATAGAACCTCTTGATTTATTGGAAAGAAAATGAACCACTCTGTCAGCCTTACTATATACTGAACTTCTCATTTCTCATCTTCCTCCAAATAACTGTGACAAGAGAAAGCTAGGTTGAAATCACTGCTAGAATCTACTTTGTAATTACTTTATTTAGTGTCAGTAGTTTTACTGAAATACTTTTTAGGACTTTTATTTGTGAATTACAATTGAAAGCTGTATTTTGACCATTGCTCTATCAGGCTTTTGTGTAGTTTTATCTTCCGTAGGATGTCAGTTAGTCACTGTTGAATGTTACACCAGCCTTTGCAGGGTTAACCATTGTAGTGGTGTGCTGATTACAGTTTTCTGTTGCATTTTAGTAAAAATGTATCTTTCCCTGTAGTACCTGTAGAAAGGACTCAAGGGCTTTATTACAAATATAATTCCATTCAGAAAGGGAAATACTAAGAGACTTAGTACTCTTCAGCTTCTCCATTGTACCTGTGTGTCAACCTTAATCTACCAAACTTACTTTCTTTCTTTCTTTCTTCTTTCTTCTTTCTTTCTTTCTTTCTTTCTTTCTTTCTTTCTTTCTTTCTTTCTTTCTTTCTTTCTTTCTTCTTTCTTTTTTGAAATATACTTGTATATCCAACTGGGAGCACTTTGTAGGCATTACATTAACCATGGAATGATAATTCTGTGGAAGTATCACCTTGTGAATTTGCAGCTATTTTAATTTTGTCTTTGCTGTAAAATTGTAGCATTAAACAATCATTGTTAATAGGCTTTCTTTTGAAACAATTATGTGAAATGCATAGCTGCTCTTGATGAAAAGTGGCTATTTGCCTTTTTTCTCTTTGAGCTTTGAAGCTAGTGCATTGAAAAAATGTACCTCCTCCCCTTTAGAATGCTGTATTAATGTAGTATAATTATTACTGGTTTTGTAATTTTTTTCTGAAAATGTCCTACCCTGACACTTTTTAAAAAAATGTCTCCTTCCTTATCCCAAGTTTTGTACTTGATTGTATGGTTAGTTTATTTTTAAATATTTTCCCTGGTTTCTCTTCAATGTTTTGTATATAAACTGATCTTGGTAAGACTGTACATAGCTGTTGAAATGCCAGAATGATTTCTGACTATTCCAAGTTTTTCACAAAATATATTTGATCTGTATAATTGGCCATTTAATTAATAACACTGGCTATTGGATATTACAAAAAAAGTCTCTTGTTTGTTTTCTCACTAATTTTGATCTAAAACATGTTTGCACTTGTCTGTTGGATTAGTGTTTTATTAACATTGATTGGCACATTAAATGTCACTCTGAGCTTAAAAATAAATAAACTGTTATACATCTGACAGTTGGTCAGTAGGCACAGATTACTGTTAAACTGTAGTTTATAATGATTTCTCTGAGAAATTTGGTTCAAATGAGTCCTGTTGAAGATCTTTTGAGAAGAGTCTAATTTTCTAGAGTAAGTTTTTCTTTGGTTGAGGATACTTCTATGATAAATAAATGAATTTCTATTCAAATTCCTTTGAATATGTGAACAAATCAGTAAGTAGTCAACCATCTGTGTACGCTCCTATACATGTACAGGTTGTGAGTTCAGTGGGATGTTCAAAATGTCTGAAAGAATGACATTCAACTGACCAGAAGGTAGCTATTCTTTCTATGTGACAATCTTGAATTCTATTATTTTTTCCTACTATAGGACAGGTAATACTCAATTGCAATTATTTGATTACCTGCTCATTTACCTTCCTTGGTTATTGATCACCCTGCAATATACATGCACTATGATTAATATAATAAATAAAGGTAAAGTTGGAAAAAGTGAGATCACCCCACCACACACTCTCATGCATCAAATATTGTCCACTTAAATAAATTTAAGTGGACATAATAAATTTAATTTATTATAAATAAATTTAATAATATTGTCCACTTTATTTAAGTGGACAATATTTGCTAAACATTCACTAAAACTTTCTCTTCATTTGACATTCTGAACTAAATTAGGCATCCAAAGACTACAGGGACAGAAATGATTTGACATCCTGAAGAAAACATAAGTGGTGTGGAGGGTTGTACTCTTATTGAGTACAGACTCTCTATATTAGATTTCTATTATTGCTTTAGTTAATTACCATAAATTCATTTGTTTATTACAAGAAAAATTGAATATCATAGCGTTCTGGATATAGGAAGTTCTAAAAAATAGGTATCACCAAGACAGAAATCATTCTGAAGATTCTAAGGAAGAATGCATTCCTTTGCCTTTTCTAGCTACTCTAGTATACAGATATAGTTTCATGCATGGACTCTTTATAAATCCAAACTCAGTGGTGTGAGTTCTTCAAATATCTTTCTCTGATCTTTGCTTGTGATCATCTGCTTACCTCTTCAAATCTTGTGATGGCAGAGGGCTCACCCAAATAATCAAGGATGATTCCCCTAATTTAAGATTCTTAATTTAATCATATCTGATTTTTTGCCATGTAAGTAAATATTCACAACAAATTTCAGGAATTAGAATGCAGGCACTTTTGGAGGATCATTTTTCTATCTTCCCCACCAGTGCCTAATAGGATGCTAAATAATTTGTGTCACGTCTTATAAACAGATTTAAGAGAACAGTAGACTATATAAAAGAAAAATGAACAAAAGTTATCATTAGCTTAATTAATGTACTTGAAT
This sequence comes from Sciurus carolinensis, assembly GCF_902686445.1. NCBI lineage: Eukaryota > Metazoa > Chordata > Mammalia > Rodentia > Sciuridae > Sciurus > Sciurus carolinensis. The sequence goes on from NW_025920103.1 coordinate 4,277,947, forward strand.
TTTTCATGAAATAAACTTGCATTTGCAAACACATTAAAATACAAATCAAAGATTTCCTGTATATTCTTCATTTGAATACACTAAGTGATTGCATTTCATATAAACATGTATAATTATCAAAACGAGAAAATTAATACTGACTCGAAAGTATTAATTACTAGAATTATTCATGTTCTATTTTTCCCACTAATATACTTTTTATGCTCCAGAATCTTAAGGACTATCCCACATATTAATTAGTAGTCATGTCTCATTAGTGTCCTTTATGATCCTCATTTTTTTCTTTATCTCTCATGACTTTAATGTTTTGAAGAATATTTGTAGTCTATCCCTCAGTGTTTGATGCTTTTTCTTGATTAAATCCAGACATGATGCTGTGCCCATGTCAGTACATTTTATCAGAGAGTAATTGATAGCAAAATGTCTTGCTTTTGAAAGTGTTCACTTTGACCACTTGGTCAAAGTAGTATCGGAAGATCTCTACAATCTGAAATTTTTATATCCCCTTTTGATTAAAACTATGTGTGATCTACAAAATAATACAGGTTACATGGCACCTAAAAGTCTAAATAAATAAAAGCTTTACTTCCTCTCTTAAAAAAAGAACATGATTCTACCTTTCTTATTCCACACTAATTGGTAATTACTCATTTTTTTATCCAGGTAGATAGGTATGTATTTATGCTTATAAATGGAGGAATGATTGTTAAATATATAGGGACATGTTGTACATGATGGTAGAGCAGGGAAGGCTGAAACAGGATGATGACAAATTAAAAACCAACCTAAGCAACTTAGCAAGACCCTAAGCAAGTCAGTCAGATCATGTGTCTCAAACATTTTTTTAAAAAGTGCTGGGGTTGTGGTTCTTTGGTTAAGCACTCCTGGGTTCATTTCCTGGTATCTTCCTCCCAAAAATTAAGTGACATCAGATAGTGACTGGGTAAAACAGGACATGTAGAGAGAAAATTACCTGGTAAATAAGGTTCTTTTAATTATTCTGGAAGGGTTTTCTCCCTAAATTTTAGAATTTTAATTTGGTAAACTTATTTTTATATTCATATGTTTCTACTGCTCTCATCTTTAAACAATTTCAATTAGCTTTGATCAACTTTAAACAACTTCTACATAGAGTTATCCTCTACTAACTATTAAAAAACAATCTGATATATTTCATTTTTTAGCTCTCACATTTGTGCATTATACTACTCAATAAAGGATATGAAATTCATAAAAACAGGTTGCATTTGTATGATTATTTTTATTTCTCTTTTGTCTAACATACAATGAACATATTTTTGCAAAGATTCTATAAATACTTGTTGACAGATGAATATTAATTTTGAAAATTCTTAAGATGTACTACAAATATTATTGAAATAATATAGGAAAATAAGTTAAAGAAATTCATAGACAGGCATGTGATAAGAAATTATTTATTCATAAACTCAGTATAAATATTTTATATAAATATTTGTTTAATAATTAATATGTTAATACATGCCAGTACTTACAAAAGTTTTTAATAGTAGAATATGAATTAAATATCTTCAAGAGTGGGAAATAATAAACAAGTCTTTATAATTTTGAGCATATGGAACACCATGATGACAAATATATAAAAATGAAATTAACAAATTTTTAGACAAAATTATGTGTCCATTTATTGGAGGCTATTTAAAATCTGAATTAATGCATTCCTGGGGAGGGGGAAATAAGTTAATCACTAAGAGGCCTTAAGGCATTGAAAATTAGGTAAGATGGGAGTGGAAAAAGAATAAAATAGAAGAGTGAAAGTGGATAAGATAAACCTGGAAATGAGGACTGCCTCCCTCCCACCTAACCCCATAGTGTCCAAGTGGATTGGCCAAAAGAATATAGTTTAACTTTACACTTACTTGTAATGACCACTTATTCCTGCTTCAGTACTCTGTTTGATGAGGTAGTCTGTGATCGTCCACCACCCGCAGGGACAATCACAACACGTACGCTCTTGATCACAGGAACCAAAAAGCCAAAAGCCACTTTATTCCACAAGTCTCCAACTTATATTGAGAACATCAGCCTATCAGAGAGTAGACTACCAGGAAAGTCAGCCTATCAAGGAACAGTCTCCAGGCAGATACCAGGATCGCCTCATATACAGCAGCCGATCAGAGTTACTTCCTGAAACTTGTTTATGAGTACGGCTTATTCTGGCAAGCTGCCAGGTGCCATCTTAGAGATCAGGCCAGGGTGTGGGTCTGGGGCCCTCAGAGCCCGCCCCTGACATCTCCCCCTTATTCTTTAAATAAAGAAAAGATGACTTGGGACCATGCCTGTCTTAGGTTGTCCATGGCAAATTACATCCTTACCCGTCATTGGAATTCTGACCTCCAGGCGTCAGAACCCTGTCTTAGGTTGGTGTGCATTTCCACGGATCTTACCCATCTTTGACTACTGGTCCAGCATGCTTAGCCATACTTGGGGGGATGTGCCTGTCTCAATGGCTGTCAAAGTCTGTATAGCCGACATTGGGCATCTTGGCGAGCTCTGATTTGGCTGCGTATAACATAGGCTATCCCTAAGCAGATAATAATCAGAACAGCCACTGTTCCAGCCCACTGTTTTGTCAATCCCAGGGCTTTAGATAACAAAGAGAACATCTCGGATACCGATGCAACTTGAACCCTGGTAGCATTGACTCTGAGTATCAAATGTAGATGACCAATTACCAGTAAGGTAGACAGAGAGATTTTTAGATAACATAACCACAGAGCTAAGGTTATTATAAGCAATAGGGGTGACACACACTGCTCTTAAAGGATAAACACATCCCAGTCCCAAAAGTTCTTGCAAGATATCCACTTGTTCTTGTAGTAAGTCCACTCTTTGATTTACAAGGAGTATGCCTGCTGTTTGATGTTGGTTTAGGGTCTCTTTAGTCTGTAAGGCTGCAGCTGTATTTTCGGCCAAGTGATTGACTGCTATTGCTGTAGGTATGGCAGTTGCTAGTGCTGCTGTTGCAGAAACCACTATTGCAGTGACCATAGCTGCTGTGATGCCAAATTCTCTCCTGTTTCTTGATAGTAACACTGGCAATTCCACATCTGTAATAGAGACTGGGACTGGTAGGAAGGTAGGAATACGCATTAAGACTGCCAGCGGGAACCTAGAAGCATTCCAACATTGAGAGAGATAGCACCCTAAGAGACTAAAAAGAGGTTGTAAGTTAGTTCAAGGGGGGCTACGAGCATCATGGTTATCAGGAGTATGTTGGTCTGAGTTACTTGTTGGTAGCGTTGGCACTGGTTGAGTTAGTCGCTCAGGAACCCAGATAGGCGATGTTTTATCCTGTGGAAACACACAAACCGAGCCATGGCTCCAGTAAAGCACCGGGTCCGGGCCGTTCCATTGTCCTGTAAGAACATCCTTCCATTTTACCGTCACTCTATCATGTTGTTTATGATTGCCATGTCTCTCAGCGGCAGAGTGACCCTCATTATCCAGAGTTAAAACATTCAAAATAAAGAGGCAAAGAGAAAGTTTATCTTTAGGGGACCTGAAGGTCTCCCCTATTCCCCCTTTTTGTTTATTTACAGACTTTCTTAGCACTTATTTAGACCCTCATGTATTTTATCACATAAGCACTTTCTTACCCAGAAACATTTTGTTTTCCCTTTTACTAAATATATTTCCACACCCAGAACCTTTTATTTTCTCTTTCCTATCTGTTGACCCCTTTTGGTTCACATTCTGAAACAACTCTTATGAAATTTCTGAATTTAGATAAATTACTCTATTTTAACAAGATTAAATATTTTGTTATTTATAGTACTCTAATTGAAACACAGTTGAAACTTTTAGAACCCTTTGTGTATAGAATTGTACCTGTTAGGACATAACTCTTAGTAACCTTGTTTTTAGTTTAGTGATGACACAAAACAATTTTCTGTACAAACACATTTGAGTAATCCCATGCATGTCAATTCTAATTCACTTATTTTCTTAAAAAAAAAAAAACCAAGATATTAGACAAGTGTCCTGAACAGTATTTGCTGGCTTTTTCTTGTTGGAGGAAAGTCCTAGAAAAATTGATGTTAGACATTTTATAAAC